>NC_142444.1:112490000-112793030 GCF_059453495.1 Arachis ipaensis | reverse complement strand
GCGTTTACAATCGGAGGGAAGAGGCCTGGCAGAAGGTGCAACAACTTCTTCCTCCGCCATTGAGCTGCGGTCTTTGGGAGAGAGAGTGGTTATACTTGGAGGATTTTACAGTGACGAAAAGAAAAGAAATGAGAGGTTCGATGGAGGAAGAAAATAGAAGAGAAGAGAAGAGAACGGATTGGGATATTTTGCGGGAAAAAGGAAGGAGGGTGCCACGTCAACGCTCCGGTGATGACTCATCACCAAAAATATGTTCAGGATCACTTTGAGTGCTCGGAGTTTTATCTGGTGAACTACAATGGAAAAATCGGGATCTTGAAGATTACATTGAGTATTTACGCGAATCTCAGGGACGACTATGGACTATGGGTATTTTACTCTCAATTTTAATAATCCTGTTGTTTGTCTTTAAACTTCACTTTAAAATCCCAATTCTAAATTTGATAGTCCACGAATAATAAAGTGTTGATGAACTACAACGATCTTACCTCGAGGAAATTAGCACCGTTGTTTATGGACACATCACTCAACAATAGACTTCTTTCTTTGGAGAAAATTTCGAGGTTGTGAAGGAAGTATAGATAAAGAGCCAGGTTTCTGAGGTTAGAATCTGTGGCTTTGGTCGTTTACTTAGGATGATGAATTTCATGGGGTGGACTCTCATCATGTTATTCAATGGTGACAAGAATGTGAGCAAAAAAATCCAAACTTTTGGGAGAGAGGATTGAAAATGAAGAAAGGGATAGAGAGAGTGATAAGTGCGCAACATGCAAATTCATTTCTAATGTGGCAAGATCAAGCTGGCATATGTAGCTTATGGTGAATCCAGGTTCGCACGCAAAGGTGTTTGATAAAAATTCCACAGAGCATTGGTTACTTTGATGATTCATTACTTCTTTTCAAGGTCATGGTTAATGGTGGCGGGTGTAGTCCCGATCATGATACTTACCCTTGTGTTCTGAAATCTTGCTTGTGCTCTGATAATTTAAGCTTCAAATTGCAAGCGCATAAAGACATGCCGAAGGATCGACTTGATTTATATCTATTTGTTAGAAGCGGTCTAATTCCAGTGTATGGGAAATGTCTTTGCTTGTTGAAGGCAAGGCGTATTTTATTTTTACATGAAGTATCTAGCGGCGATGTTATTTGATAATGCATTGAAGGTTCTCGGGAAAAGGCTTTAACACAAGAGTCAGCTGTCATTTTATGTCTAGTCTCATGCCGGTGGTAAATAACAGACCAGTTGATAACATTCTGTATGTTAAGAAGATATTATGAATTTAGACAAGAGATTAGTTTTATATGCCTAGCAAAGCTGTAGAATTGTATTTAGAAATGGAGAAAAGTGGGGTGAAACCTAGCGTAATTACTTGTGCTAGTGTTTCTTGAGCTTGTGAGGATCTTGACTATATTGTTAGGAAGGAGAATTGATCAATATGTTGAGAGGAAGAAACTGTATCCAAATTTTCTATTGGAAAATACATTAGTAGACATGTATGCTAGTTGTAGATATCTAGATGATGCAAGAAAGTAAGAGAATGTTCGTTATGTTGATTCATTGATCGGAATTCATTGATATCTGCATATGATATGACTAGACAAGGTTGTAATGGGTGGAACTCTTCACAAAAATGCAATTTAGGTCTAAGCACGAATTCTATTGTCTTTGCAATTTTCTTAGCTTGTAATCATTACTACATGAAGGGAAGATTTACATTATATAGATGACAAATAAATATAACTTAACAGCATGGATTAAACATTTTACTTGTTACGCAGATCTTTTAAGACATACCGGTCAGGTAAACGAGGCTTACAGTTTGATTAAGCATATGCCAATGGAGCCTAACAAAACGGTGTGGAGGGAACTACTTAGTTCTTGTCGTGTGTGTTCCTCTCAGTATAAATTATCCATCCATGTATATATCGTTATAGAGGCTATAGTGGAATGAGTAGGGGTCGCAAAACGGGTCGAGCCCGTCGGGCCAATCCGCTAAACCCGCTAAAAAAGGCGGGTCGGGTTAGGAATTGAAGTCCGCCAAATTAAAAAAAATCCGGCAAATTCGCACCGCCAAATTAGCGGGGCGGGGCGGACCGGTCCGCCGGGTCGATAATTTTTTTTTTCTTTTTTTTTTTAATTAAATAAAAGAGTGATTACTATTATAAAATTTATAATTATAGAATTTTTAAACACTTTTTTTTTATTTTTTGTTTCTATTCTTTTTTGAGTTATTAACTTTATTTATTTTATTTTACAATTTCGTATATATGCTCAAATTATGTGACTTATTTTTTAAAATAAAGATGATTCTATTGACAAATATTATTTTGAACAATTTTATTGAAGTTAAAAATTAAAAAAAATAATAAAAAAATATATTATAATTTGACTATTTTTTATTTGTATTTGATTTTTTTATTATTATTTTTTATTAATTTTAATGATTTTTTAAAAAAAAAAATCAAGCGGGCTAACCCACCAACTCGCCATAAAGTGGGACGGGTTAGCATTTTGAACCCATTTTAGTTGGCGGGACGGGTCGATCTGCCCCGTTTATGTGGCGGGTCTAGGCGGAGCGTGGCGGGTTGGGGCGGGCCGATCCGCTTTGCCACCCCTAGGAATGAGTGCGTAAGTTTAATTGAATCATTTATTTCTCACTTGATTGTATTTCCATCATACTCTTACAGATAATAATATAGAGATAGATGCTTATATAAAATTTTGCCTCTTGAATGAAATTAAAATATTAAGCTATTCAAGTTAAATTATTTTAACGTATGTTCGTAGATAAAATTATTATTGATTTATTAGTTGTCATCAACGTATAGTTTAGACTGAAAAGAAAAGTTTGTGCTATGATCCAAAAATATCTTTGAACTCATCAAAAGCTAAAAGAAATGTCTGCATATCTAAAAGACCAAAACATAAATCTTCATGGCCTATTTCTTTCTTCTATTAATTTAAAAATAGAAAAAGAAAATACTTTCTCCCTTCGAACACAAAGGTAATTTTGGTTGGAGTAAAAGTAGAAGTGAATTTTACTCTAATAAATTTCATGTACAAGGTAAAAATTAATCTATTCTTACTTTATTAATTATTAATTATTCTCACTTGAACTAATTGAGAGAAATATAAACTTATTTGGCTTAGAATGTGAAGTGTCTTTTTCCCCTTCACCTTAGGTAAAGTAATGATTATCAAATAAAATAAACATTTTAGAGATTACAAGTGGTAATGGTTTCAATATCTAACCTACAAATTTGTTAGGGCAAGCAGATATGCATTTTTTTTATTATAGTACACGTGTTACTCTAATAATGATGATTGTACCATTCTTATATCTCCCAGAAAAAATAAAAGGAGAAGATTGAATTCATTCTCCTAAATAGTTTTCTGCATTTGAATAATTTCATGATTAAATAATAACCTCAATGTGATCTCATAAGCTGTGAAAACAACACCATGTACTACAAAAGCTCTAGCAACTGTAGTTCCTAATCCGCGCCATAAAATTCCATACCCTTCTTCCTTAATACTCTTTCTAAGGCAATCAACAGTGCCATTGTATTTCAAAGAATCAGGTGTTTGAGCTTGTAACTTTGTCTTTGCAACATCAAAAGGGTAGCAAACAATCCAACTTGCTACACCAGCTAATCCACCTGCCATCAACATAGTACATAGGCTTTCTTGACCACTTTTTCTACAACCTGGGTGAAGCTGTTCCCTCATGTATTCATATGTCCAAAAATAAACACCATGCGAAGGTCCATCCCTTATAACAGTGATGCCCAGTCCTCTGTATATTCCTTTTAGTCCCTCTTTTCTCCATACATTCTTGGCAACAATTATAGGACCTTTATGTGGTTGTTCTATCAAGTGTTTTTCATTGCGATGAAGCTGAAGGCGAATTTTGACCAACTCTATCGGGGAAATAATTAGGCTCTGGAGGACACCTGTGCCAACTCCTCCTAATGCTACACCCTTGAAGGAAGGAGGGTCATTAGGAGAAACAGATTTGCCAAATACTCTTGAGAGAATTGCATTAGTTTGAAAAACCATAGCATTTTGAAATGTAACAGAGGCCAAAGGTGCACCCATGCCACGATAGAGAGAAGCAGGTCCTTCCTTAGCCAAAGCATTTCTAAGAATGGTGAATGCTGATGATGAGCCATGGCCACCGGTGTTTAAGACCTGTTGCCTTATTCGCACTGTGTCTAATGGATGACCAGATACTATCCCAGCAATTCCTCCAAATCCTCCTGCTACAAACTCCCTTCCCCAACTTGCTGCATGAAATTCTGCCCAGAGATCCATTTTCTTCTTTCCTCTGTTTAAATTATGCTCTACAAAATATTGACAAAGGTCCCAACTATTCGGGTTTGCTACAATGCTTTGTTTTTTCCAAAGCTTGATTTTTTTCCTGATTAACAAACCCAAGAGAAACAAATTTGATTGAAAATTAAAAGTTTCTACAATTCATATCATTTTTCTTTGTTAAATTATTTTACTTCCATTTTCTTGGATGTAAAAGGGTAAGGTTGAAAAATTTTGAAGGGAGAATCCCCAAAACCAAACCTCAGTTCTTCGAAGCTTGTTGCATGAACACACGTAAAAGTGTGTCCAACAACTCTTTTACTCGAAGAAAAACTTGAAAGAAAATAATCAAAAGAAAAATGAAAAAGAAAGACAAAAGAATGAAAGAGATAAATTGAGTGATACCTAAAAGTATGTTACGCCTAATTTTAGTCCACTTAAAATAACAAAAATTATTAGTTACTTATTATCCAAAGAACAAGAAAATGAAAGCCATTAGTTACTATTCTCTTGCCAAATTTAAAGTGTAAAGAAAAGGCTAATATTTTTTCTTTCATGAAAGGGACTAAGACCTCTCGTACCAATACGTGGTTGACATGTAGAATGACATAATTAACTACTTTTCTTTTTATTTATTTACAATTGTAATTACCCGTGGCATGTACATGATAAAATTGAAATTATAATTTTAAGTTATTTTGTTAAAATTAATTTAAATTATAATAATTTGACTAATAAAAAAGTAATGAGTTATGCATTGTTTATTTTTTCTTAATTTAGTGTTAATTGTATTAACTCTAAAATAGTTATTAACCGATTTTAGTAATCTACTATTTTCAATAAATCAGATATATATACTGAATGTGATTATAAATAATCTAGTAATATATCTAAATCCAGCAACAAATTGTTATTTGTGTAAGAACATATCAAAATCAGCAGAAAATGAACAACAAATTATTAAAGAATTCTAATGCAGAAAGTTCTCCAATAAACAATAAATAATTTAAACCCACTAAATAGCAACTCAACACTATCCTTTGATGCCTGCAAAATATATACCTGAAACAATACTATATCAATATTAGTATACAAAATTATATGATTAACGTGATTATAAAATTGTTTATCAGGAGAATAAAATAATACAAATTTTTATGATAATTCTAATATTCTCAAATTATAAATATATAATAAGAATGCATTATCCATTAGCACCTAGAATTTGTCAATTTTTTTAAATTGATAGTAATAAATTTTAATAAATTAATAAATTTAATTAAGAGATTTTGTTATTACCTTTATAATGTATAATTATACATAATCCTGTGTTAATTCCACTTATCTCATCTGCAAAATTTCACTTCACTTGCTCTTTCTGCTGCTGCTTCTTCTTCATCATCCCAACTTTCCTCACATTTCAATTTATATATTTATACACATGCCTTTAAGGCTGGATTCCCCACTGTAATTCAGATTCTACATTAATATACATCAGTTTCAATTTCATTTCTTCAGCAAAATTAGAACTGAATGAATAGTCGCAGAGAAATAACCCACCACAATCAAATGCAATCACGGGCTTCAACTTTATTTCTTCTTCCTGTATAAACACATATACGAAATGAGGGATGAAAAATCTATTCAAAACAGGAAGCACAAAGACCTATGACTCACAATTAATTCATATAGTTTCCGACCTAATCATGACTATTGAACTGAATGCTTTAAGAACTAGAAAGCATAATCACAACATAAAAATAAAAAATAAGTCAGATTAAGAATACCAAAATCCAAATTTAGGTATCCGAGGTCATAAGATGTTTTCACTAGTAAAACACACATTTATATATCTTTGTAATTATCATACTAAGTCTCTAAACAAAACATTAAGAATTTACAGAGGAATATTAAAGCAAAAGCAACGCTTTCACAAGCTCTGCTAAGCAACAATAAAGAAAGCATGAAACACCAACCATACCTTTACTTTAAGTTTCTTGGCTCGTCTAGAAACATTGTTCTGAGAAAGCTCTCTACTTTGTTGATCCTATCAAAGAAACGCATTGCAAACACCATAAACATGTTATATATGGGGAAACCAATTGATGAAATTAATACACAGAAAATGCCAATATAGAGAGGAAAAGAAAATATACATGCTAACAACGCTTGCAGGGAGAAAATGCAAAATCCACATCTGAGCAAGCATAAAATAAATAAATAAATATTAATAGGAACTCTGATCAAGCAAAATGTGCCCAAATGGGAAAGGGTTCTGATCCATAACTCCCTTAAATGCCCACAAGAACATGTTGCCACGAATATCAACACTGATAACATGGTCTCCAAACAACAGTAGCAACTTGACTTTTTCACCATGCTTGCTCCAAGTTGCAACCTTAGAATGGTAATAATTTTATTGAACGATCATACTTTTTGATAGATATAGCCTTTCATTGCAACCTTAGAATAAAAGATTCAAATGATGGGTTAAGGGCTAGGAAGAGGAATGTAAAAATTTATACTGAACAAGCATTTGATAGCTTACCAATAATCAATAACTATATCACCAAAAGTTTCCGCTGGATTTATTATCTGCAAGAGAAAGCATTCATCTAAGTGTGTATCTAATCTAAATCCAAAATCAACTTCCTCAATTTTCAGGATCAACTCGTCAGTTGTAATTCCAAAATCTAGAGGAAAGTCCAAAACTTTTTGTTCACAAACAACAATTTCAAAGTTGTAGCTTTTGTGGCATAACTTCAAATACATGTGCTTGACGAATTGAGAAATGAATTTTAGGGAAAGATGGCAGAGGGAGACTTGACTACACTAGCAGATTTTCATACTTTATTATTCACATGGTGTAATTCAAGTAGGCTAATTTCTACAAATTTTAAGGAAGCTATTTGCTCATGTACCGTGGATCACAGTCAGACAAACAAGATATTTAAAATAAATAAATAAATAAATATTAATAGAAAAAATGAACAAATTAATGAGAAAGAAAATGTTAAATAGAGAGAGGATACGGTATCTTTACAAGAAAGAAAAAGATAAAATGAAGATCTTCTTCCACCAATCTATCAATGATTTATTTGCTCAAACTATTCAGATAATCTAGCTTCAGCCAAGACGAGTCTATTACCTGCAATGAGAGCACGACATTAACAACATCATATAACCTCTCTGCTTCAATTGGCTCACCAGCAATTTCGGTGAAATTTTGAAAAGTAATAGAGCAGCCTGAAAGTAGCATATTTAGCAATATGGCAGAATAAATCATCAATATTTATGTCCAAAAAAAAAAGACTCCATTATTTATTTATTTAGTTTCTGATAATTAAATTATGGCTCAACATTTGAAGTTAATGGAATAAATATTAGAATAATAAATTTAAAAAAATAAAATTCTGCAAACATAAAACCTAAATAAACTCCATAAAACTTAAATTTCTACATAAACAAACATAAAAGAAACTAACCACATAGTAGGAAGAGATTACAATATGATGCCATAAATTTTGAAGATGGTTGGAAAAAGAAATCGTAGCTACATGAGTGCAAATGTACCTTGATTGACACAAAGCGAAGATAACTTTCCCTGCTTCCTGAGAAAAGCCTTGAGCCGGCTCGATTGGCATATCTCTGTAGCTTTATACCATATGGAATCCAAAGTTCTTTTCAGATCCTCTTGCAAATTTGCAATCCTAATCTATATGACTTTTCATCACATTGACCTGTAGCAATGTTCTTCAAGCTCTCCCCTGTTGATGAAGTACTACAGAAATCACCATCTGAATCCATTTGAAGACAAGCTTAGAGAAGAAAGTTCAACAATATGAAACCACTCCAATTTTGCCAACACCATATAAGGAAGGGAAAAGTCAAGCTCACCTCTATTGGTAGCACCTTTCAAATACAACTTGTCATCAGTTGCATCAGCAGGTGGATATTCTTCGGCACTTAATTGTAGAAGCGCTGCTGTGAACCATGTTCTTTGATTCTTTGAAATTACTTTTAACGCATGACTCAATTTCTGCATGTCTGCTTCAGCTAAAACGAAGAAAACACTCCGTCAGAGACCGTAGAAATAAGATAATGAGCAGCATAGAGTTCTCAATGGGAAGCACAGGCATTAATGGCATTAAAAGTTAAACAGCCAATATACACACTCAAAGCTAATAATTATACTCTTAAAGCACTAACAGATTTGTCTAATCAAGAATCTTCTTCTGATTATAACAAGAGTTAACAAGATAATAGATGAAAGAACCCACTCGGTACTAAAGTCATTCACATAAGGACGTAAAAAGAGGACTTGGCCAATTGCCTGAAATGAAAAAACAGGAGTGATGATTATAACAACTTCATCAGAAAAGTAGACATTTTAAAAAATTAAAAAGAGAGTATTTTAAGTTAGAATAAAGAAGATATGAGTTTTAAAAAGATGAGAATTTTAAATCTAAACATGAGTAAAGAGAAAATGCAGTGTTCACATAGATCACAAATTTACTGACCTGTACAATTGCAAATCCAACTGACGCATATCGAGTGTATTGAAGAACTTTCTTTCTTCCAGCCTCGCCTTCTCTTTTCTGAAGATCTTGCAACTTCGGATATACCTGTGCAAGAAGCTGGAAAACAATTTGTGCATTGATGAGTCCAGAGTGCTTAATAAACTATTCTGATCTAAATTTCCAACAAAAGCCTCCCTATTAACCCCACCTAGAGGAATATACACACCAAGACGTGACAAGGCAAGAAACCCTAAAAGCTTGAGAAACTTTCCTGGCAATGGACCTTTAAAGAAGTCTCCAAAATCTATAGCAGCTGCAAATACGAAGATAAATAATCACTGCTACATAACATCAAGTTCATCAAATGATCAAGTCAGGAATTTTTATCCTAAAACAGGAAAGGAACAGGGTTAGGGCTAGGGATCATGAAATCGGAACAGAATCACAATGGAAGGGTTAGGGCTAGGGACGAGAAGGAGGCGGAGGCCTACCTGAACTAACAGCGACCAGAAGAGACGATGACAAACCTCCAGCGAGGAGAGAAGAAGCAGCGCGAGAGCGGCGGCGGAGGGAGCTCGTAAGACAAGAGCACGGCCGAGAGAGCTCGTGTGACGACGAAAAGAGCAACCGCATTGAGAGCGGCGGTGGAAGGAGCTCGTGCGACCGAGCGGCGGCGGCGGCGGCGGCGGCGACAGCGGAGGAAGTCACATCTTCAATGGAGAGAGAATGCATGGGAGAACCGGAAAAAAAAGTGAACCAAAAGGATTGGGAGTAAAGTGACCCTCTCTTTATTTTAATATTTTTTACGGAAAATTTAAATTACAGACGAAAAATTTGTCTATAATAATTTAATAAAATGTAATATTTTTGTCCATTTAATTAAAGATGGATTTTTTATCTGTAATTATTTTTTACGAAAAAAAATTAATTTTTTTGATAAAATTATTGACGAATTCTCTTTTTTGTTTGTAATTTATGCTAATTTATTTTTTTATATTTTGACAAAAAAATTTTTTGAAATTCTGTCTGTATTTCTAGTAGTGAACTTACCATTAATAAAATCATTGGATAATGAATAAGAATTAGAATTGTATCAATATAATTAAAATCAATATAATTAAAATGATTAAAAATATTTTCCAGTGATAATTAGTTTGATAATGCATTAAATATTGATTTTATATAATTATAATAAAGATATTTTGTTAAATTAGTATAATTATACATTATTTATTAAATACTAATTGTAATATTATAATATAATTATAATAAAAATATTTTTCTAAAATAAATTTATCTAGAAAAATATAAATTAGTTATTAATAACTGGTGTCATTATCATATAATTATCATATCATATTATTATTATTATTATTATTATTATTATTATTATTAAAAATATTTTCGATTGATAATTGATAAATAGTTTAATAATGTATTAAATATTAATTTTATATAACTATAATAAAGATATTTTTCTAAATTAGTATAATTCTGTATTATTACTTAAATGCTAATTATAGTATAATTATAATAAAGATATTTTTATAAAATAAATTTAGAAGAGAAAATAGTGTATTCATTTTGGCGGAAAAATAGATTCACGAAGAATCGACACCTCACTTTCAGGGAAAACCCAATTTTAATATATTAAGTAGATAGATAAATAGATTTTTTTGACAAACGTAGAATTCATCCCATTTGTATCAATATGTGGTTGACTTGTGGAATGACTTAATTCACTTCTTTATTTATTTTTAGAAATATTTGATAATTAAAAAAAATTAGCCAAAAATAATTATAATTTGTCTTATTTAATATTTATTAATACTAAATAAGTTAAATTTTAACTATTTTTTTTTTGTCATTGTCGATTTATTTTTTTGTTGTTGACAAATATAGAATTCATTTTATTTCATGACGAACAAAATTATAAATTGGACTACACATGTCATTAGTAATTAGCATTACGAGAGAGCCATAACCCAAAAGCAAAATCAAATGTGATGAAAATGCTGAAGGAACAAAAATATAATACGTCAATAAAAAATAAAAAAGAATAAAATAGAAGGAGATAAAAGCTAATTAAATGGATGAAACAGGAGAAGAAAAACAAAAGTCCTTGATAAGTCTTGCTGTCTTTTATAAAATCATATCATGTATGTTTAATAACTTACGATAGGATAGAATATGAAATGATATTGAAAAATTATTTATGTTCATAAAAAATATATATGAGAAGATTTTAAATTTGGACCAGGCATTTGATTAAATGAAGAAGCTTAGTGGTTTAATTGATCTATCAAAGATTTAAAAGGAGGTTGAGGCCAAATTATTTGGTCGTATTTTACTACTAAATTTGTCCCTGTTCTTTTTTTTTTTTTCTTGCCACTAGTTGTGTCTTAATTTCTAGTATGAAAAACATAGAACTATAAATTTTATAACTTTTTATTTTAGAATTAAGTATTTTCTTTTATTCTTAATATCTTAGATTAAAATTAAAATCGTTTCTAAATTTTTTTATCAGTTTTATTTTTAACATTAGAAATCATTTTAAAATCATCTTTTTTTTTTATCTTTTTTTTATTTTTTAGACTAATTTACCCCTACTAATAATAAAAAACAAAAATAAAAAGCAGAACAAAACTCTCCACAACTCCACATACTGCATCTACCATCCTCTACTCTCATCTACCAGCCATCTTTCACCTAAACCACTACGCCTCCCTTTTTATAGTTACTGTTCCGAGGGTTACCTAAAACGTTAATTTTGGGCCTAAATGTGAGGTTTAGACTCCTTCTGAAGCAAAGCAGAGCATTTGACTCGTTCTTACCCGAGGTGCTACCGTCCAAGTTTTTCGTGAGGAGGTGGGGGGGGGGGGTGGTACCTGCAAGAGACTCCGATACTTATGTTAGCAAGGGATTTAGGTAGGTTTTTAGTAGATTAGAACGTAAAATATACCTAAGGGGTGTTAGCGTATTTATAGTAGGGTTCATAACCACCTTTATTGAAGTAGTTCCACCTTTATTGATGAATAACTGTTCCCTATATCTAGGGAGTTTTTTTGGATCTATCTTTTAGGGAAGATAGAGATAATTAAATAGATTTGCGAAGACAGTTACTGTTCATACCCTGGGTCGAGTTACCCGACCCGGGATGATTGGCGACAAAGCGACCGACCTCTTCAGGTCAGACTACCCGACCTCTTCTAAAGAGCTCGGCCAAATCGACAGGAAAGCCCAATAAAGGGCCCAAATAGAGGAACACGACCCAAATCCAAAGACAATCCCAGCCTATAGAGATAAAGGTGGTTCCCTTAAAAATAAGCTGACTTCATCCAAAACAGGATAAGATAAGATAAGATAACTAACTTATCTTATCAGAAAGGTCAGCCCCCACTACTATAAATACACTGGAGTACCCAGGTATAACTCATACTCTGATTCTACATAACACTTGTTTAATACCCACGCTAACTTAAGCATCGGAGTCTCTTGCAGGTACCCCCTACCCTCCGGTGGTCAAGGATCAGCAGCGCAGCAAGTCCAACAAGTCGGACACAACAGTTCCGGCCGCCACCAGCCAGCCGGGCACGTCATCTCTGACCAGTATCGAAGATCTCATCCGAGATCGACCTCCAGTTTCAGGTAACCCTCAGAACATTGGCGCCGTTGCCGGGGAACCTGGAAGTCATCCCAACACCATGGCGGACAACCATGACAATGATCACGATTCAGATCTGGAAAACAGAACGCCGCACAAAAATGCGGACACCCCACTAAACGACACCCCGGAATCCAACGGAGAAAAAAATCCAACAAACCCGGGGGCGATAGAAGTACTTCAAGATCGCTTGAAGCAACTTGAGAAAGAAATCCAACAACAACGAGAAATCGGGAAGGATCTACAAAGAGAGATACGGCGACGTCGAGAATTGGAAGAAAAATTACAGCAATTGGAAGCCGATCTCAAATCAAAGGCCCCTCGGATCACTCCTGAGGAAAGCTCACGTAAAGAACAGGATCCATTCACCAGAGAGATCATGAAAACCAAAATCCCAAAGGACTTCAAACTCCCAGATATGATTTTATATGATGGCACCACAGATCCCAACCACCATCTCAGCAATTTCAGAAGCAAAATGTACCTTACTGACGCCTCAGACGCCGTTTGCTGCAAAGCTTTCCCAACAACTCTCACAAAGACAGCAATCCGATGGTTCGACAACTTACCTCCAAAGTCCATCCCAAACTTCGATGACCTGGCCAAAAAGTTCCTGGCCAGATTCTCCATCCAGAAAGATAAAGCTAAACACGCCCCCAGTCTACTAGGGATCAAACAAGGAGATCGGGAGAGCCTCCGCAACTACATGGAAAGATTCAACAAAACATGCATGAACATACAAAGCTTACCAACAGAGGCCGCCATCATGGGACTCATCAATGGCCTACGAGAGGGGCCATTTAGCCAATCTATATCAAAGAAGTACCCTACCTCATTAGACGAAGTACAGGAGCGAGCAGAAAAATACATCAACATGGAAGAAAACGCTCGATTAGGAGAAACCTCAAAATCTGGGAACCCCTACCGAGATAAAGACAAAAAGAAAGAAGACCGACAAGGGGAGAAAATTAAAAAATACCATAATTATACTCCCCTCAGAGCATCCCTAGTCGAAATATACAAAGAGGTCTGCCATACAGAAAAGATTCCCCCAGCACGGCCCCTCAAAGGAAAAAGAGGAGGAGGAAATTGGAAGGAATATTGTGAATATCATCGGGTCAGAGGACACGCCACCAACGAATGCTTCGACTTGAAAAATATCATAGAAAAATTGGTGATGGAAGGAAAATTAGATCGATTCCTGGCCACTTGAGATGATGATCAAAGAAAAAGACGAAGGGATGAAGATACCGAACGAGCAGAACGATCACCTCGGACACCAGAAAGACACGTCCACATGATACATGGCGGATTCACAGCAGGAGGGATCTCCAAATCTTCCCGCAAAAGGTATCTCAAACAAGTATGTCATGTCGAAGGAGAGGAGGAAGCACTCAACATCCTAGCGATAACATTCACTAAGGAGGACGCGTCTGGCATCATCACAGGACACGACGATCCCATGGTCATCACCATCATATTGGCAAACGCCAACCTACACCGCACCTTAATAGATCAAGGGAGTTCTGCCGACATCTTATTCAAGACAGCCTTTGACAAACTCGGCTTAGAAGAAAAAGAACTTAAGGCATATCCAAACAGTCTGTTCGGGTTAGGCGATAGCCCAGTTCGACCACTAGGATATATATCACTACATACAACCTTCGGAAAAGGAGACCAATCCAGGACCCTCAAAATAGACTACATCGTAGTCGATGTAAGTTCAGCTTACAATGCTCTCATAGGTCGGACAACACTCAACCAACTTGGCGCAATAGTCTCGACCCCACACCTATGTATGAAGTTCCCAACTCCAAAAGGGATAGCCACGATAAAAGCAGACCAAAAGATGGCACGTCGCTGTTATAACGAAAGCCTAAACCTCAGAGGCAAAGGAGAAGAGTTCCACGCAATCGAGTTGGGCGGAGTTCAACGACGAGAAGATCTTCGCCCCCAACCAGAGGGCGAGATAGAAAAAATTCAGATCGGGGACACCTCGGAAAAAACAACTAATATCGGCACAATCCTCAAAGGAGATTTAAAAGAATTGCTAATACAATTCTTATGAGATAATGTCGACCTCTTTGCGTGGAAAGCCACGGACATGCCAGGCATAGACCCTAAGCTAATGTGCCACAAGTTATCGGTCTACCCAGGATCTCGACCGGTACAGCAGAGAGGAAGAAAGCTTGGGCCAGAACGATCCCAGGCTGTGGAAGAGCAAGTACAGGCACTACTGGAAGCCAGATTTATAAGAGAAGTTAAATACCCGCTATGGCTAGCCAACGTCGTCTTGGTGAAGAAATCAAGCGGGAAGTGGCGAATGTGCACCGATTACACCGATCTCAACAAAGCTTGTCCAAAAGATCCATACCCACTCCCAAGCATTGACGCCCTGGTAGATGCTTCCTCTGGATATAAATATCTCTCGTTTATGGACGCATATTCAGGATACAACCAAATTCCCATGTATCCATCAGATCAAGAAAAGACCTCGTTTTTAACACCAAAGGCCAACTACTGTTACATCGTGATGCCCTTCGGTCTCAAGAACGCAGGAGCTACTTATCAAAGACTAATGAATAAAGTTTTTTCGGATCACATCGGAAACATCATGGAGGTCTATGTGGACGGCATGCTAATAAAAACACAAAGCGAAGGGACACTATTGTCCGACCTGGCTCAAGTATTCGACACCATAAGGAAGCATGACATGCGACTCAATCCCGCGAAATGCACCTTTGCAGTAGAAGCAGGAAAATTCTTAGGCTTCATGCTCACTCAAAGAGGAATTGAAGCAAATCCAGACAAATGTCAGGCCATACTCAACATGAAGAGCCCAACCTGTGTTAAAGAAGTACAGCAACTCAACGGGAGACTGGCCGCCCTATCCCGATTCTTAGTAGGAGCCGCAATAAGATCTCTTCCCTTCTATGCTACTTTAAGAAAGGGAAAACAATTCGAATGGACAATAGAGTCCGAGCAAGCCTTCCAAGACCTCAAGAAGTTCTTAGGACAGCCACCTATCCTATCCCGACCGCGAGTTGGAGAACCACTCATATTATACCTCGCAGTGGGAAGCAAGGCAGTAGCATCAACACTAGTCAAAGAAGACAAAAATGGACAACAACCCGTCTACTTCATTAGCAAGGCACTACAGGGATCCGAGATAAACTACCAGAAAATAGAAAAATTTGCCTATACTCTTATCCTAACGTCTCGACGACTCCGCCCGTACTTCCAGGCTCACACCATTAAGGTTCGAACTAACCAGCCCATAAAAGGAATATTGCAGAAAACAGATCTAGCAGGCAGAATTCTACAATGGGCAGTCGAGTTGTCAGAGTTTGACCTCCAATATGAAGCTCGGACGGCCATCAAATCACAGTATCTGGCCGATTTTATTGCAGAATTCACAGATGCCCTAGAAACCCCCACAGAATGGAACCTTTACGTGGACGGTCTTCAAATAAAACTGGAAGCGGTGCGAGCGTGATAATAGAAAGCAAGCAAGGAACCCAGGTTGAGCTCTCCCTCAAGTTCGGGTTCCCGACCTCAAACAACCAGGCGGAATATGAAGCATTATTAGCTGGTTTGAAACTGGCTAAAGAAGTCGGAGCTCAAAAACTCAACATTTTACAGCGATTCACAAGTGGTTACATCACAAATAACAGGGAGCTACCAAGCCAAAGATCCCACCATGAAAAAGTATTTGGATAAAACCAAGGAACAGCTCGGACAAATAGGGGAGTATAAGATCTGCCACATACCCCGCGAACAAAATGCCCGAGCTGACGCACTCTCAAAACTAGCCAGCACCAAACCAGGGGGCAACAATAGAAGCCTCATCCAGGAAATGTTACAGAACCCATCAATCTCGGAAGAGGAAAAAGTCTTGACCATAACAAGTCAGGACCAAGGATGGATGACCCCTATAGCCAACTACCTCAGAACAGGAACGCTCCCCACAGAAGAAAAGGAGGCAAAGAGGTTAAAAAGGGAGGCACAGTACTACACCATCATAAACAACATCCTGTACAAAAGAGGAATCTCAACACCTTTACTAAAATGTGTGCCAACCTCCAACACAAAGGAAGTGCTAGAAAAAATACACGGCGGTATTTGTGGTAATCATCTCGGAGCACGAGCTCTCGCCAAAAAAGTGCTCCAGGCGGGATTTTATTGGCCAACTCTACAGAAAGAAGCCACAGAATTTGTAAAGACATGCCCACAACGTCAGAAACATGGCAACTTTCACATCGCCCCGCCAGAAGAGCTCATCAGCATGACCTCGCCTTGGCCATTTGCAAAATGGGGACTCGATCTTCTCGGTCCATTCCCACAGGGATCAGGACAAGTTAAGTTCCTCATAGTAGGGGTAGATTACTTTACAAAGTGGATCGAGGCAGAGCCCCTAGCCAATGCCACCGCTCAAAGAAGCCGGAAATTCTTATATAGAAATATTGTCACAAGGTTCGGGGTTCCATATTCAATAACCACAGACAATGGCACTCAATTCATAGATGCAGGTTTCAGAAAACTAGTAGCCGACTTGAATATAAAGCACCAGTACACCTCCGTTGAACATCCACAAGCCAATGGGCAGGCCGAAGCTGCTAACAAAGTCATATTGGTCGGATTAAAATGGAGATTACAAGATGCAAAGGGAGCCTGGGCAGAAGAGCTTCCACAGGTCCTGTGGGCATATCGAACAACGCCACATTCCACCACGAAGGAATCCCCCTTCCGATTAGCATACGGAATAGAGGCGATGATTCCAGTAGAGATTGAAGAAGGGTCGCCTAGAGTAGTTCACTACAATGAGGGAGCAAACTCCCAACTTCAGAGAGAAGAGCTCGACTTGTTACCCGAAATCCAAGAAAGAGCCCGGATCAGGGAAGAAGCTCCAAAACGCCGAATGGCTTCCAGATATAATCAAAAGGTAGTGCCGAGAAGTTTTGCAGAGAATGATCTCATCCTAATCCGAAATGATATTGGAACAACTCGACCAGGAGAGGGAAAGCTGGCAGCAAACTGGAAAGGACCCTACTGAGTTATAGAAGTACTTGGAAAGGGCTACTACAGACTGTCTGAACTCGATGGACGAGAGCTTCCCAGGTCATGGCACGCCTGCAACCTCAGAAGGTACTACAGTTAGAAAAGATAAAGGATCTCATCATTGGATGCACTCTTTTTCCTGAAAAGGTTTTTTAATGAGGCACCAAGTTGAGACTCAGACAATCCCATATGTATATATTTGCATTTTTCCTTTAAATAAAATATATTTTAGATATTCTACAAAGGATTTCAAGACGCATTAATCTGAAGCATTCATCGTCCGATTATAAAGCAACAGATTGGCAGAAAGTGAAAAACTATTTCACTGCACGATCACGATAAAGACAACCGTTCGATAAAGGTGAAAACACGATTCACCCAAAGGACGATCTAGAGATGACAACCACTTTCTACAAATCGGCAAAGATGAACACAGAATAATGTAAGAAGTTATCAAAAGTGATCTAAAAAAAACCTGACGAGGTCTTACGGATTGCTAAAATAATAACTTAAAGACTGGCCGACGTTGAGAAGTCGGACCAAGTCAACCCAAGTTATAAGTAAACCCTGGAAAGAGGTCTGGCCAACCCTATTAAAGAGGATTACTTTAACTTAGAAGGGCTCGACATGACAAAGTCAGCCCAAAATGAAAAGTTATAAAAGTAATCCCTAAAAGAGACCTGACAAAGGTCCAAGAAAGAGGATTACAAAAATAACTTAAAGGAGACCGATATAATGAAGTCGGACTCCTACTACTTAACAAGTTATAAAAGTAATCCCTGAAAGAGACCTGACAAAGGTCCAAGAAAGAGGATTAGAAAAATAACTTAAAGGAGACCGATATAACCAAGCCGGACTCCTACTACTTAAAAGTTATCAAAATAGTCCCTGAAAGAGATCTGACAAAGATCCAAGAAAGAGGACTACAAATAACTTAAAGGAGACCGACCTAACGAAGTCAGACTCCTACAACTGGAAACTTATAAAAGTAATCCCTGAAGGAGACCTAGCAAAGGTCCAAGACACAGGATTACGAGAATAGCTTAGAAGGGGACCAACGTCAAGAAAGCATACAAAGCAAAGAAAACCCAAGAAACAAGTTGGACCCCCACAACCACGACCTCAAAGGATTCAAGCTACAAATAACATAACAAAAACAACCCAAGGAGGTTGAGCCGCAAGATTTCGACATCAACAGAAAACAGAAAAGATGCCTAGTCAAAAGACTACTTTTTACAGAGTTATAAGGCCTCGAAAGGCCACCAAAGACTACTATAAAAAAGATAGCGAGCTATTGTTTGTTTTTCAAAATAAAAAGTTGCTAGATAAGCAACTAAGAAGTATCAACAAATAAATAAAAGAGTTCTAAAAAAGCCCACAAGCCGGGCAGACTACACAAATTTTAAAAGATCAACAAGCATCAGGAGCTTTCTTGGCAGCATCAGGACAAGGAGAAGGAGGGCGAGTCTGGATCGGCACAGCATCCACAGTTCCATCCTCCCGATTCAGGATCTGGCAATCCGGGTCGGACACAGCGGGGGGAACCGAAGAGGTTGGCACTTTGGTAGAAGACACAGGAGGAACGACATCATCATCATCACCCTCATCATCAGGGACAATCTTGCCATCCCTGACAATATTATCCAGGCTAAAGAGGGTGAGGTCGGCCTCGGGAGCAATGACCCAAACTTGCTCCTTCAAGTTCTCGTAAGCAGCAGTCACGCTGCCAACGAGATGACCCTGAAGCTCAGAATAATCTTCCCAGGCATGGTCGAGCTCCTCCCTCAGGCGCAGCACCTCTCGATAAGAGGTAACATAACTATCCTTGTGCATCAGGACTGCGTCCTCAGCCAACCTCAAAGAAGCCGCCAATGACTGAGAGCTCGCCTCCTCATTCTTCAAGTCCTTCTCCAGCTTGGCTACCTTCGTCTCAAGCTCCTTCTTTAGCTCCTTCATCCGATCAAACTCCTGTTTTGCCTCCTCCATAAATGCTTTAGTAGCGTGGAGAGGGAGATTCTGAGCAGTCCGATATATTGCAGCCGACATGTACGCCATCTTCACATGATTTCGGGCCATGAATTCCAAGTGATGGAGGATGGACACATCGTCCATGGAGAGAGTGCCATAAGGACCAATTTGTTGATCCACGAACTCAATAGCATTAAAATCTGGAGCATCGAGGTCAAAGGGCTCAGCAGTCTTTTGTTTTTTATTGGGAGGAGCAACAAAAGGAGCAGCAGAGGTGACGTGAGGATCTGCCAAACGAACTTGGGGTGTAGGGATCACTTTCTTTACCCCGGCGGAACTCTGCACCGATGGCTTCTCGCGCACTTGGGAGGATCCCTCCCCAGCCGCCTGGGCAGCAGCATTTCTGGTAGCAGTCGCCCTCTGCGCCCTCTTATAAGCTTTCATGGATTCATTATTCTTCATTGCCTCTGCAAACAAAACAAAAAACTCAGCTACAAGTCGGATAAGTCGGAAAAGACAGCTACAAGCAACATAAACAAAATAATAAAAGAAACACAAGATACCCAGTTCAGTTTGAAGAAGAGTAGGATTGGTTAGAAATTTCTTTGTGTCAAGATGGGGAGGTTGACTCCAGCGTTCTTCCAAGATAGTCACAAAGGCTCGCTCAGCCTCATCCAACATTTCTCATGAATACTTGGAGACCCTTACATCTTTTTGCCATTCCAAGGGAAAAGCAGGTTTGTCATTCTCATCCAGAAAAAGGGCCGAGCTCCTTCAACAGCTCGGACCTTGAAAAAGTAATTTTTAAAATCACGGAACAACTCGTCAAACATGGAAAAAACCTTCTTCCCCTGGGTAGAATGAAAGGAGACCTAGGCCGACTTCTTTTTTACTACACCGGGCTTAGTCAAGACAAACAGATAGAAAAAGAGAGATTGGGAAGCAGGAATACCAAAACCATCGCACAGTAATTGGAAAATTTTAATAAAACCCCAGGAATTGGGGTGAAGTTGAGAAGGGGCAACATTACAAGACCATAACAGGTCGGTTTCGAATTTGGTAAAAGGAAGGGTGATACCCAGCTGACCAAAGAAAAAATCATAAGCATAAAAGAAAGGGCGACCATCAACAACTCGAGTCGAAAAGCAGACTCTCTCGTCAGAAGAGGGAGGGACAAGTTCATAGTTCTTCTCATCACCAGAATTACTACAGACACTGTGAAACTGCCTAAGCTGAGTACAAAATTCAGAATCAACCAGCGAGACACACATAAGAACCATAGAGTCCACCCAATCAGCCATACCCGCGGGAACCTGGGAAGGCATTTTGACAACGTTATTTCGGGAAGACATGAGGTCAACTAAATCCTACAAAATGAAAAGAAGAATGGATTACTCAAAAACATCTCGGATAGAGGGCAAAACATCTCGACGGGCGGATAAACAAAAAGGGAAAACCCCAAGACTCAAGACAAAAGTCCTGGGGCATCCCTTGGAGGCAGTAAACAAGCAAGGTTTTCAAGTTATTTCTACGGCCTACATCCCAGCACTCATCAAAATAAAATCCAGAAAGAAAACAAAAGAAAGCGAAAACATTCATACAAAAGGATGAAGAAACTTCAGAGCACGCATTACGACAGTAAACCAGGCACAGTAAAAGCAGAAAGATCCAAACTTCCCTCAGAGCAAAATCACAACTTAATCACAAAAAGCCAAAGCAGCGAAAGAGAAAGAAAGTACGAATGGAACTCACCTGGAGAAGAGAAAAGCTTCAAAGGAAAGAAGGAGATGTAAAAATGAAAGTTGTCCCGAGAATCGCCAAGCGACGCCGCAACGCAGGAAAAGAAGAAACGTAGGCGAAAAACAGAGAACGAGAAAAACGGAGGAAAATGGTGAAGAAGTTACGAAAGAGTAAAGAAGAGAAACCGTTTCTGAGTTTTCAAAAATCAAAATAAAGAGCCAAAGGAAAAACGGGGCAATTAATACTAATTAATTAGGGTATTAAACCCTCGCACGTTCCCCAGGACAAAGCGCTAATACAAAAGCGCGCGCTTTTAGAGAAAAACATTCTACATTCAAAAGATTCTACAAAGGGAAGAAATCGACAAAATGCTTGAGTTCAGCTTCGTCAGAGAAGGACCGAAGTCAAAGACCCGACCTCAACAAAAAGACCGAGCTCAAGCAGGGGCACTGTTCATACCCTGGGTCGAGTTACCCGACTCGGGATGATTGGCGACAAAGCGACCGACCTCTTCAGGTCAGACTACCCGACCTCTTCTAAAGAGCTCGGCCAAATCGACAGGAAAGCCTAATAAAGGGCCCAAATAGAGGAACACGACCCAAATCCAAAAGGCAATCCCAGCCTATAGAGATAAAGGCGGTTCCCTTAAAAATAAGCTGACTTCATCCAAAACAGGATAAGATAAGATAAGATAACTAACTTATCTTATCAGAAAGGTCAGCCCCCACTACTATAAATACACTGGAGCACCCAGGTATAACTCATACTCTGATTCTACATAACACTTGTTTAATACCCATGCTAACTTAAGCATCGGAGTCTCTTGCAGGTACCCCCACCCTCCGGTGGTCAAGGATCAGCAGCGCAGCAAGTCCAACAAGTCGGACACAACAGCTCCGGCCGCCACCAGCCAGCCGGGCACGTCATCTCCGACTAGTATCGAAGATCTCATCCGAGATCGACCTCCAGTTTCAGGTAACCCTCGGAACAGTTACTTTCTTAGACAAGTAGAGCTGAGCCCCCTTCGTTGCATCCGACCTCTTCAAAGAGGTCGGGTATACGGCATAGGCCTCCTCTTTGGATTGGGCCTTCTGCCTTTATTGGGCATGGCTTTCATGAATTTGGGTCAGAGTATGAACAGTACCCCTGCTTGAGTCCGAGCTTTATATAAGGTCGGGTTCAAGCATTTCATGGCTCTAGTCTCGACGTCGGGTATGGTGCCTTCAAGAGTTCGGCTACTCGACGTGTTTTTAAAAATTTTGAAATTTTGAACGTTGCCTCTTTAAATGAGGGGCGAACGTTTCGCGGCAGTTCCTTTGAGATTCACGCACATCTTTAATAGGGGGACGAAAGGACTATTTTGCTCCTTCTCTCTTATAAAACACTCCACGCTCTTCTTCTTCTTCTGTCTCCATTTTTGAAAAAAGCTTCCGTTGCTCTCTTCTTCGCAAAAATTCCCTTTCTTTGTTTGTTTTGCAATCATTTTTCGTTTTTTAAGATTTTCTTTATCTTGATTTGTTTGAAAGAGCGTTTGGTAAAGAGGATCGTTCGTGTCTTTACTGCTTGACGCGCCCCTTTCCTTATTCAAATTCTTTATCAAGGTTGGTACCATTGACTTTTGGCTTCTTTTCGCGTAACTGCTTGTTGGTCTTTTCGAATCTATTTGCATTGAGGCAACCTTTTAGGTAATAGTAGAGGTTCTTCATAATGTTGGTTTTATTTTTATCTTTAAAACTTTTCCTTGAAAAAATTGTTGGCTGCTGCCGCCTTGTCTACTAATGGAAAATTCCTTCAGAACTACCTTGTTGAAATTGCTTTTTGTTGTTTGTGGTGTGTTTGAATTATGTTTCTAGAGTTTTGAGGGATTGTAGTCTTTTGTGACTTGTTGATTATGTTCATGTTGTCCCCAATGGTGTCGCTGCTATTAGTGCAGGAGAGATGCCATTTCTGCACTTTCTGGTTTTGAAAAATATGTTTTTCAAATTTGGTTTCTTTTGTCCGATTTCTTTTGCTGGTGTCCGAGCTCTTTAGTGACAATTTGTTTATTTTATATTTGTAGGTGTAGCTTTTATGTCTCAATTTGTCGTTCTCAATATGTCGACAAAAATTCCCGTTAATCTTTTGGCTTAGGTAGATACTCCCGTCCTTTCCTCTGTTCCTGTAGTCGATAAAGAGTATGTTGATGTATTCCATAGGCATCATAGGATATGTGAAAATCGAAAAGATGAGCAAAATTACGAGTTAGTGGAATCCGACCCTGAGGAGAGAGTGTGTTTCCCTTCTTTGGATAACTCAGATCGCCCTTTTTTCTATGCATATGATTGCTTCTTTACAAAGTTAGGTATTAGGCTTCCTTTTTCTGATTTTGAAACAAACATCTTTTGTTCTTATAATGTTGTTCCTTCCCAGCTTCACCCAAATTCTTGGGCTTTTCTGAAAATTCACTAGCTTTTGTATCAAAAGCTTGAGGTCTGACCTTCTCACAAGGTCTTCTTTCACCTTTTTGTTTTAACAAAACTCGGATCTTTTAAAGGGGAGTATTCTTGGTTTTTATTTCACGATGTTCAGGGTAAAAAGGTTTTTTTTCCATTTATGATGAATCCTTCCACAATTTTAAAAACTATTTCTTTAAAGTCCGAGTTGTAGAGGGGGCCCGACCTTTCTATCTAGATGAAAACGATGAGCCTTCTTTTCCACTATATTGACAGGAAAAACCAATAATAGCTAAGTACAACGTAGATGCTTTAGGTGATGTTGAAAAGTGTGTTGTGGACGTGTTGGAAGAGTGCTTTGGCCGAGCTTCTCAAGATTTTTAGGGGACCCCAGTCAGCTTTGGTCCAAGCTAGGTAGATTTCTGACCTTTAGCTTTTATAACCTCTCAGTTGTAATTTGTTTAACTAATTGGCCTTTTATTTCTATTTATCAAAGACCATGGCTCCGAAGTCGGGGGCAATGAAAAAGCTATGCCAAACCAGGAAGACAGTTGTGGCTCGAGGTATTCAGGAAAAAGAAGCTGGGGCTGCTTCCACCCAATCTTCTCCAAAAAAGTCAGAATCGGGTCCTTCAACTCAAAAGAAAATTACTCCCACTCCCTTCGTTTGGATCATCCTACCAGATTCTCCTCCAGAGAGTGTGACCATCCCCCTTTTCCTTCCTCTTCAGAGCTCCCTCCAAAAAGGCAAAAAACCGTTGATGAGGGTAGCATCTACGATAAAGGCTTTGATGGAATTGCTTAGAGTGAAAGAAACATTCTCCTTCACAACCGTATTAGTATGGATGATGCGGCTATTCAAAATCATCTCTGTAACACCCTAATTACACTAAGTCTTACCTTATACCGTAAAGTAAAGGTTAATTAAAGGTCACGATAATTATAAGGATTATACATTATTATATATAGAAGGAAATAATAATTCTAGAAGCCCAATAAAGAAATAAGCTCAAAAACAGAGTTTTAAAAGCGAAAAAGGTTCACACGAAGCCACAAATTTCAGGCACAGGATATAGATACAAAATAAGAAATCATAAATAGATATATGAGTATAATAGTCATAAGGAACTAGTCTCAGCCCGTGGAGTTTAGGCCAACTAGTTACATACAGACATACAGAGCTTTGAAAGTAAAACCAGCATATAAAATATATCTCTCTCAAAGTAAGCCTCTAAGGCAAATATAAATACAAAAGTGAGAGTACTAAACAAAAGAAATCAAAAGACTCCAAAAGATAATCAAGATCCTCCGCTCTGTCACCATCTCGCAATTCACCGAGGTGGGTTACGCCCTGCATATGAAAAATAACAACAAAGTATGGAATGAGAACCGAAGGTTTTCAGTATGGTAACAATGCCCAGTAATCTAAGATATAAGACTCTGGGACACCAGAGGAAATCATAGAACTTCATATCAATCATAAATATTCAAGCTTAAAGCATACTAAAGTTTAAAACCATCACTTTAAAGCCATAATGAAAGTAAGGGTAATCTAACTTAAGGAATTTCTAATCTAACATTCACACCGCTGTCCCACAGTCTTCACCAACCTAACCTTTATGCAATCACATCGCCACTACTTCCGAACCTCCTCAATCCCAGCAGAAAACACAAGTAATAGCAATGCAAGTAAAACACAAGTATAATCATGTATATCAAGAAATTCAAGAAGCAAATAATCATGATATACAATTAGGCAAACAATGCAAGTCGGCAAAGAAAATAAACAGATAAAATATGCATATGATGAATGTTTGTCCTATTTGGCTGTGATATCTCATCGTCGGTTCAATTGGCAACCCGACATATCCCCATGGAGATGTCGCCTTTTGGTCTCGAATATAAGTGGGATCCTCCCACGGATATAGTGTCGGGCACACTACCTACAGATATAGTGTCGAGCACACTCTTGTGATCGGAAAAGATACGAGCGGAATACTCTGCCATAGACCTCTCATCTCAACGTAAGCGAGACTAACCACCGCCTTATGCCCGCTGTCGCGACCTCGACAGGCGGGATTAACCTACCTTCCCAGCCAGGCGCATAACGTCTCAACAATATCAGTATAATACCATACATATCATATCTCATTCAGTGATCACTTTCCACATTCAATAATTCATCGTTTCTCTTCGAGTCCCAGACTCATCATAACCATCATCGGTCCACAATTCCATAACTCATAACATTCATCATCATTACAATACTCTACCATCTCACTCAACTAATCCATCCTCAGAACTCCAGAAACCTAAGTATCTGTCTTCTAAATTTTTTATCAGAAAATATCTAATTAAACTCACTTAGAGCATTTTCTATGTTTTAAAGCCTAAAAACAAGCTAAGGAAACCTAGATAAGCATTACAGAAGTTTACAAGCTTGTCGAGAAGGTAAAATGGTTAAAAAAGGTTTTTTTATTGAAAAATAGGGCAGTGTGCTTACGCATAGGATTGTGCGTATACACTCTGATGAGCGGATATTTTATACGCTTTTTGGCATCATTTTCATATAGTTTTTATTAAGTTTTTATAGGTTTTAGTGTTAAATTCATATTTTTGGATTCTACTATGAGTTTTTGTGTTTTTGGGCAATTTCAGGTATTTTCTGGCTAAAATTGAGGAGCTGGAGCAGAAGTCTGATTCAGAGACAGAGAAAACACTGCAGATGCTGTCCAGATCTGACCTGCTTTCATTTGGAAGAGCTTTTCTGGAGCTACAGAAGTCCAAATGGAGCGCTCTTAACGGATATGGAAAGCTGACTTCCAAAGCTTTCTAGAAATATATAATAGTTCATACCTTGCTTCAGATTAGAAGGCCCAAAACTGGCGTCCAACGCCAGCTTCCTGCCCCCTTCCAGGCGTCCAGCGCCCAAAGAGCAGAGTCCAGCGTTCAAAGGCCCGGAGAGGAACCCCTAGCTGGAATTCCACGCCCAAGGAGCCTCATAGCACGTGGATCTCATTAAATCTCAGCCCAAACACTCACTAAGTGGGGCTCAAAAGTGGATTTTAGCACTAAATAAACTGTTTTACCCTTACTAGTCATTTGTTTAGTATTTAAGGGATTAGATTCATGTTATTCGTACACTTTTCATATCATGCACCATACACGTTTTACACTTTGTTTTAACTTTCAGTATGAGTTTCTAAACCTCCATGGTTGAGGGGAGGAGCCCTGCTGAGTCCTATGAATTAATAAAAGTATTACTGTTTCTCTTCGATCCCTGTTTGATTAATTTAAAGATGTATATTCGTTCTTCATCACTATGAATGCGTTGAACTGGCATAAGGTTATCACATTCTACATGGGTTCAGAGTGCGTCTTTCATCGGATAATGATGAACCACCAGCTTGAATATACGTCTCTCAGACGGCTAATCCATGATTTCGTTGGGAACTTCTCGAGACATCAGTTCAGCCGATTTACGGGGAGATTAGGGTCTCTGTGGTAGAGGCTAGAACCAAAGGCGCAGCATTCCTCCGATCCGGAAGATTCGACCTTGTCTGTGTCATTTTGAGTAGGATCATCAAGGAGAATGAACTGTATGAGCTTCACTCTCAATCAGAATGGATCCGCACTAAATCTGGGGTTCGGATCTGGAGGAGTATTGGCAGCTGCTCAAACCAGTGTCAATCACATACAGCCTGTGATAAACCACTATTTATCATTTATTTTGTATTGAATTGAGTGGATTTTATCCATTATTCTCACACTTATTCATATAATTCGCATGTTTTAAACTTTCCTTCCTAATTTTGTGCTATGATTGAAAACATGCTTCTTTGGACTTAAATTTGCTAATTTTAATCCTCTCTTATTATCATTCGATGCCGTGATATGTGTGTTAAGTGTTTTCAGGATTTATAGGGCAGGAATAGCTTATAGGATGGAAAGGAAGCATGCAAAAGTGGAAGGAACACAAGAAATGAAGTATTTCAGAATCTGGTAGCGATGCACACGCATGGACGACGCGTACGCGTGACCGGTGCAGTAGGCAAGCGACGCGTACGCATGGATGACGCGTACGCGTGACCAGGAATTCGTTCAGTGATGCACACATGTAGATAACGCGTACGCGTGACGAGCGTGACATGCTGCATTAAACAAAATTCGCTGGGGGCAATTTCTGGGCTGCTTTTTACCCAGTTTTAGGCCCGAAAATGAAGATTAGAGGTTGCAGAGTAGAGCTGAAAGGGGAATCAATAATTCAATTCGCAATTTCACAATTTTAGATTTTAGATGTAGTTTTCTAGAGAGAGAGAGAGGCTCTCTCCTCTCTCTAGGTTTAGGATTTCTTCTTCCAATTTCTCTTTAGGTTCAGGTTCAATCTTCCTTTAATTTAGTTTTTGTCTTACTTTTATTTGTTTAAGCACTTTAGTTCATCTTCTTCTCTTGTTAATTTCCCTTTTTCGCCTGACAAACCACTATTTTATGATTTATCTTGTGCTCAATTGAGTAGTTTTTATAAAGTCTTTACTCACTTATTCATATAATTAGCATGGTTTTATAATTCCTTCCTTATTCTGTGATATATGTGAAAACATATTTCCTAGGCCTTAAAACTGTTAATTTTAATTATCCTTTATTACCATTCGATGCCGTGATCAGTGTGTTAAGTATTTTCAGGCTTTATAGGGCAGGAATGACTTAGAGGACAGAAAGGAAACATGCAAAAGTGGAAGAAACGCGTGAAAAAGAAGTTTTGATGAAAATGGCAGCGACGCGCATGCATGGATGACGCGGACGCGCGCCTAGCACAGAGCACGAGCGACGCGTACGCGTGACTGATGTGTACGCGTGACAAGGGAAATCTTCAAATGACGTGCATGTGTGACATACGCATACGTGTGACAGACGCCACGTGCAGAAAGTTGCAGAATTTGCCCCCAACGATATCTGGGCTCCTTTTCGGCCCAAATCCAAGCCCAGAAACACAGAATAGAGGCTGGAGAATGGAGGAATCAATCATTCATCAATCATTCACTCATTACTAACAATTTTAGGTTTTAGATGTAGTTTTCTAGAGAGAGAGGCTCTCTCCTCTCTCTTAGGTTTTAAGATTAGGATTTCTTCGTTCTCTCAATTCCAGGTTCAATGTTACTTTAATTTAATTTCTCTTCTACTTTTATTTATTCTATTACTTTAGTATAATGAGAACGGAGTCTCAGTAAGCCGGGCAAAAGCCCACCCTCTATTTGTTTATTTTCTCAATATTGATTTATGAACTCCATGTTAGATTTGATTTTCTATTTAATATAATTTGAGATATTTCAGATTTAAGATTGCTTTCTTCAATTCATGATTATTGATGCTTTCAATTTAATTTAGATTTCTTCTCTCCTTTTTGCTTTGGTTGAGTAATTGGTGACACTTGAGTTATCAAACTCAGTTGTTGATTGAAAATTAGAATTTGCTGATTGATTTGGATCCCTCTAAAGCTAGTCTTTCCATAGAAGTTGACTAGGACTTGAGGAATCCCATTGATTGGTCCACTTGACTTTTCTTTATTTAGTAAGGGTTAACTAAGTAGGAGCAATAAGCAATTCTCATCACAATTGATAAGGATAACTAGGATGGGATTTCCAGTTCTTATACCTTGCAAGGGTTTTCATGATAATTAATTTACTTTCTTGCCAGTTTATCTTTCCTGTTCACTATTCAAAAAACCCCAAAAGGATAATTTTCCATAACCAATAATAAATCATACTTCCCTGCAATTCCTTGAGAGACGACGCGAGGTTTAAATACTTCGGTTATCAATTTTATTAGGGGTTTGTTACTTGTGACAACCAAAACTTTTGTACGAAAGGATTTCTTGTCGGTTTAGAAGCTATACTTGCAACGAGAACTTAATTGTGAAAATTCTAGACCGCACGAGAGTTCCGTTTCGTTCAAAATGGCGCCGTTGCCGGGGAGTTGTAATTGTGTGCCTTATTATTGGTTATTATAAATATTTGCTTTTGCTTGTTTATTTGTTTTTGTTTTTGTTTTTGTTTTTAATTTCTATTAGCCACTATGAATTCTCTCCACTGTCGCTTTGAGTTTAGTTCCAATGTTGTTGTAAGGAATGGAAGCTATAACAGGAACATGCATCAAGGTCAGAATAATCAAGGATGGGCGAAGCCACAAGGAATTGATCAACCCTCTTAGCAACAACCCCCTCCAATGCGCTATAACCAACAACCATTCTATGATGCATACCAGGACAATAGTTATGGTGGACCTTTTCGTGACAACCAACCTCCACCAAATTACTATGGTCAAGAACCATTCCGAGGTGCGTACCAAGATGATAGATATGGTGGACCCCCTTGTTGTTACCAACAAGCCCCACCCTATGCTTATGAACTACCTCCACAATATACCTTTGAACCACCAAACTCACAAGCCCCTTACTACCAAACACTTCTATATGACCCTAACCCTTATCCACCACTTTCATATGCACCATGTCCATATCCATCGACCCAAGAATCAAAGGATCGTCTCAAGGAAACAGTGGATCAATTTCATGCAACCCTTCATCAATTGGAGCAAGCGATAAATCAATTATCCTTCCAATGTTTGGATACTCAAGGAACTCCCATGGCTTCATGTGGAGAATCTAATGAAGAACGTAGCATGAAGGAGGCACTAGAAACTCCGCTGGATAGTAAGGAGTATGACTTTGTATTGGAACAAGTGGAGGAAGCCGAGATTATCAAAGAAGAAGAATTGGTTGAATACTTAGGAGACGCTAAACCTCCATGGGAATCAAGAGTCGTAGAGAATTCCGCCAAGAAATTTGCAATTGATGCTAAGGAGGATAGTGCACAACCCCCAAGGCATGTACCTTATGAAGAACTGGACGGAACAGATCAAGAAGCAAGTTTCCTTGGTAATGATGATCATGAACCAAGCTCTCCTAATGATGGACTTGCATCCGCAATTGAACTCTTTGAGCTTGAAGAACCCTCCCCAAGTGAATATGAAGAAGATGTAGAGGTAGACCTTTTTCAACCTCCAACTTATGACTTGAGTGATGGGAAGAAATAGAAGACTTTGATCAAGACGTGGTTGCAGTTAAAGAAGTTTGTAAGGAAGTGGCAGAATTCACAGAAGAGTACAAGGAAGTGGAGCTTGCAGAACCACTAGAAACACCTCTCCCAAGGCCATTACCACCTAATACAAACTTCAAGTGGGTAAAATCCTTAGCCTTCATCTTTACCTTCCCACTTGAATATGGTTTGCTTGAAACCGATGGCCAGTTTAGAGCTCTTTGTGGCTTTAAGAGTAAGAGGGAGATGGTTAGTAATAGGAGTTGGTATGCAAGATTCAAAATGGTTCCATACTCCAAATTGAAGTGAAAGGATTGGTATAGAGCTCGATTGAATGGGTTTCGGAAGATGTTTGGGTATCTCAGTAAAAATTCAGATTGCATACCACCCGGCTAGAACAATGAAGATCAAAGAGAAGACGGGTACAAAAGCAAGGTTTGGGATCCTAGAATTTATCCTGATAATAAGCACTCCTGGAGCCCAATCACTTGCTTTAACTTGATCGAAGGCCTTACGTGCCTAGTTTGGGACCCAGGAGGCCATTGGAATTGCAAACATTGGTGGAGATTTCTGGATGAGTTCAAGCATAAGCCACCATGACAAGGAGCTCACCAAATGTCCAACTTAAGGACTTTAACCAAAAGTGCTAGGTGGGAGACAGCCCACCATGGTATGATCGCTCTTTTTCACTCTCAATTTTATTTTGTTTTGTTTATTTCTAGTTTTATTTTATTTTTATTTTCTTTAGTATCATTCACAACATCCGCATCAGCATACCCATTTTACATGCTGCATACTGCATATAAAAAAAAAGCCACACCACGCGTGCGCATGGGCCACGCGTGGGCGTCGATTCCAAATCGGCGCCTCCATCCAACGCCCAGAAAGTTGTGCTGGAATCGTGCGGCTGGTGTGTGTTAAGCACAAATTGGTCCACGCGTGCGCATTCATATCGCGTTCGCATCAATTACATTCTGGCACATCATGCGTGGGCATGGAAGACGCGCACGCGTCGCCTGAAAATTTTTGCCCCTCAAATGAAACAGAGAGTTGCGCCAAAACAACGCAGGATTCGTACGTTTAGCACGATTCTGGTTGACGCGTACGCGTGCTACACGCAGACGCGTCATCTCCACCTATCCCTCTTCGCGCGTTCGCATCAATGACACTTACATGTAGTTGCAATTCAACCTCATCCACGCGCACGCGTGACCCACGTGTACGCGTGGATTTGAATTCACTGCCCCCCTGACGCGAAAACCCTAGCCCCTCGCGTGCCCACTTTTCCCTCCCTTCCCCTCAGCGCCTTCTCTTCTTCCCCCCTTTTTCCCAACATTCCATCTCCACTCTCCTTCCCTCCCTTTCCTCCATAGCCACCACAGCCCACCGCCACCGTCGCTGCCCCTTGGCCGCACCGCCCTCACTCTCCCCTCTTCCCCCTTTTCTTCCTCTTCTCTCCTTACCCCCCTTTTCTCCCTTGTCCTTCTCGCTGACCCAAACCCGCCGCCATGCCACCACCGAATCGCCGGCCACCACCACCCCGACGCCACTGGTGCAGAATTTCTAACCCACAAACTAACCGGCAAGTGCACCGGGTCGTACCAAGTAATACCTCAGGTGAGTGAGGGTCGATCCCACGAGGATTGTTGGACCAAGCAACAATGGTTAAGTGATTTACTTAGTTAGGCAAACAGAAAATGGTGTTTGAAGGTTCAAAAGCATTAAACAATAATTCAGAAATTAAAACAGCAAGCAGTAAATTGATGAGAATAATATATGGAGAAACAATTAAGGCTTCAGAGGTATCTATTTTTCGAATTGACTTTTCTTACTAACTATTTTAATCATGCAAGATTCAATTCATGGAAAACTATATATGACTAAGCCCTAATTCCTTAGACCTTCTTAGTCTACTCTAACTTTCATCAACTGCCAATTCCTTGGTCACTTAATTCCAATTAGAGGATGAAGTTCAATTATAGTTTATATGCCATAAAAATCCTAATTACCCAAATATAAGAGGATTATATGTCTCGTATCTCGTTAAGTTCAGATAATTAGTAATTTAGGAGAATATGTTTTCAAGTTGTTGTTCAAGTAAAGAGCTTTTCCAAGTTATACAAGAACTCAATTAGAAAGAGGGTCATACTTCCGTTCCACCCAAATTCATAAGATAAAGAACGAAAACAATTCTTGAAATATAAATCAGTACATGAATTAAAATAGAAAAATAATAATCTCAATCCATACAATAGATAGAGCTCCTAACCTTAACAGTGGAGGTTTAGTTACTCATGATGTAGAGAGAAAAACTAGGATTCGTAAAATTGTAAATTGCGGAATGAGGTAAAAGAGAAGAGAAGCCGAAGGGCTGATTCTTTTCCCTTTTATATCTAATCCTAATTAATGTAAAATATATTTTCTAAAATTAAAATAATATCTTTTCCTAATTGTAAATAAAATAAAAGTTGAATCAAAATTAATTTAATTGATCTGTGCGGGGCTTGAAGAGTGTGGGGACCATTGGATTTGTAACGACCCAACTCCCTGTATGCCATGGTCATACAAGAAGCCAAGTGTTACCAACTTGTTCTTCCTGATTATTAACTATTACTTAATATATGAGCCTGTTCCTTGTTATAACGTTGTCAATTTACGAGTAACTTTTTTTTTTAAACTTATATCGTTGCGAGCGAGGGAGTAAAATAAATAAGCACACACTGATAGAAATAATAAGGAAGCATAAAGAAACATGGAAACACAGCTGATAATATATATCATGTACACTATAACAAAACATGTAGCATTTACAAAAGATCAAGTCAGTTTACATCCTCGTCATCCTACGTATTTAATATATATACAAAACTCCCAAGGCCTGGCCCATACAAAAAGCCGCTAAACTGGCGCCCAGGCTAGCCTAACCACTACATAGCTCCTAGCTCTCGGGTGTACTAACACAAGTGAGAGACTAACTAACTGATAATGTCAGACTAGAGTGTCATCAAAAGAATGTCTCTACTGCTGTCAAACTATATCTACACATGGCCATTCGGAAGATCGTCATGAGGCTCGCCCATCTCCTCATCCTGCTCTATCTCTATCTCATGATCCTCCTCCTCCTCGTCGTCCGTAGCTACATCTATACCCTCAGAACCACCAGAAGTACTACTATCACTATGTACAAAACCATTCGTGAGCACAGGTCCATTTGCATATATAGGAGCTACCACATCGTCCAGTAGTGTCGGCTCATCAGGCTGTGGAAAGTCAGGGATCAGCTCAGGGGAAAAGTCCCACTCTGGTGGTATCACAGGTACGTAGTCACCAGCTAACTCGAGCTCACCAGGGATGATAGGCTCATGTTCCACCACATTCAAAGGTTGAGCTGGCATAGGATGTCCGGGACCATCGGGAAAAGGATGTCCAGGTGCGTCAGGGTGTAACCAGGACAAGAAAAAGTCGTAAGGAGCATCGGGGTCAAAATGCGGGCTAGACAGAGGATGTTGGAAGGGACGGTTTTGTAACGCGTAACGTCTCATACAAGGCTCCACACTCAAAATGTAGTAACCATAGTAAACTGGATCCTCGTAAATGTATAGGTCTTCGACTTCATAGAATATCACGCCCGTTTCCATCTGATGGGGGAGGAGAGAGAAGGGGGTAAGAACTGGGGAGTTCTTAGTAGGGCTGGGGTTATTAGTTATGTTCATTAATTTCATGTTTTTTAGCAGATAAATAGCAGAATACCGAGAAGCACTAAATAAAAGAAACAGATAACTAGAGAAAATAGAGAAAACAGAAAGCAAAATACAAACAAAAGAATACAAGAAAACAAAACACAGACATAGTGAATAGAATACAAACAAAGAAAGCATACATTCAAATAACAACCATAACAGAGTAAATGCGCAACCAAGTATGATGCATGTCTAGCCCTAGTGCAGGTAATGAGCTCATTTGTCAGTTTCTACCCGCTCCCGACGTAACCCGAAGCAGCTAAAACGGGTATGGTTTTCCAGTCAGCATAGGTACAGTTCTCATTAACCGACGTATGCGTCATATCCTCTATAAGCAGACTCTGTCTTACAGGTGGCGGCATTCTAGCCGTGTATGAAATCATATCCTCTGTAAGCAATCCTTGCGTTACAGGTGCGGCATTCTATCCGTGTATGAATTAATATCCTCTGCAAGTGATCCCAGGTTATCAGTTGCAGGTATAGCTCTCAATAGCTGTGTAGCATTGGAAAACGCTTTGTGGTCGTACCACTATCTATCTAACTGCCTTCACGCAGCAAATTATCACATAATCATTCTCATTACCATCATTCATTATCATTCTTAATACTTTACAGACTTTTTCTTCGATTTTTATCTTTTCTTCAACTTTTTATCTTTCTTTTATCTTTGCCTCACTAATATGTTCTTACCACTCCCTAAGTGTTTTATGAAAGTAATTATGAGATTCTGCGCTTAAAGTTATCTTTCTAAAGCTTTTACAAAAAACTGCCTTTTCCGCATTATTTTATTATTTTTATTAAAATTTTATTTTTAATTAAATATTATTATTTAATATTTTATTATTATTTATTATTTTATTAATATATTTTTGAAAATTACCCCACTTTAACTTTTAACCTTTAAAATTCACTTTTTACCACCCGTAACTTTTAATATTTCTACTTTAACCACCCTAACTTTCAGAAATTACCAAATAACCCCTTAAACGCCAAAAGTTTTACTTCCTTGCCCTTTTAAAGATCTAAAGCCTGTTCTTCATTTTTCTTCATCACACTTAAAGTGTTCTTCATAAATTCTTTAGATTCTTTCTCTGTTTTTACCCGTTTTCCAGTCTTTTTAGCAACCGATTTTTACTATAATTCATAATAAATTAGTAGCCACTAAAACCCCATATTTTTTACATGATTTCAACACAAATTGAACCTCAATTTAAGCCTAGGGTTTCATTTTTCCAGCAGCCCCAAGAACATGAACTCAAAGCTTGAATTTCATCAAATTTCATCAAAATTTCACCAAATTTTCACCAAGAATCAATCATATATGCAACCAATTTTTAGCACAGCCAAATCATACAACATTCACACAAATCAAACACAAATAATCAAGATTAATTTCGTGACACCCTACCTAGTTTTGCTGCTCCTAATTCGGTTAGACTTTCAGGTGGTCCTTAAGCACTTTTTTCTCCTAAATCACATCAAGAACAACTTTAAATCCAAAAATCCTCAACTAACCAAATCTCACTCAGAATGTTAGGGAGGGATTTATCACCTTATACTTGATGGAAACTCACGTTTCTTGGCCCTCAAGTCAAGTTAAGCATGACTCCTAAGGAAGAACATCAAGAAAACACATGTTTAAGCATGTTTCTTTGAAACCGAATCAAAAGAGAGATGGTGCAGCCAACTCACCTTGATTCCAGCCTTGATAAGTCATATGATCATGTAGAGAAAGAAGAGAGGATCATTTTGGTCGGATTGGAATTTTGATTTGAGTTTTAGTTTAGCAGAAATCAAGCTTTGAAGATTTGGAACTAAGAACTTTTCTCTCTTTTTCTCTCCTCTTATTTTCGGCCACAAAGTGAAAATGAGCCAGCCTTGGGGGTTTTGGGGGTGTAGGGTGAGTTTTGATTGGTTGGCTTGGAGGTGGGTTAAAATAATATTAAAATATCTCAGGTGTATAACTACTAAAACTAGATATATCGGAACACTTGTAAAAACATCTCTAAAAATTATTTTCTGAGCTACTAGCATAAATGACACGAGTAACATATTTGTTATGAGAATAAAACATGTATAATGAGGCCTTAGCATTGCTATAGTCATCAGAAAGTGCTGGGGCTAAGCTGCACCAGTAAACTGTGAACCCGGTTAAACCGATTTTCTATTTTTAACTAAAACTGACCAGGTAACCTTATAATATCATTCAAGAAGCTTCTAATACTAATATAATGATAATATCATCCTATTATCTCTCTTTTCTCATAAATCAAGTCCGGTTTGTCAAACTGAGACTATTTACGAAAAACCGAATCAAAACTCCTAACCGATAGGGTTCAAAAACTAGGTTTTTCGTGACCGCGTTATCGAGCTTGCCTCGGAAAAGGTTCTAGCTTAAAGATAAAATAATGACAATGAGAATTGAGATACTTGATGATATATCAAAGGTTTTCCCCTTACTGATCTTTCGGAGAAATTCGTACTTCCAGAAAAGATCTCGCGTACTCGAAAACCGGGGTTGTTACAGGATTCATTAAGCTCCACGCTGAACTTGGATTTTTCCAAGTTCAACATGGAGAAGGCAGCAAGTGCTTCAGCGTGTTTCTTTGAATCCATGCTGAACTTGGCTTTTCCCAAGTTCAGCGTGGAGAAGGCAGCAAGTTCTTCCTTGGAAGTTCTCCAATCCATGCTGAACTTGGCAGGAACCAAGTTCAACATGGAGGATGCAGAGGTTTCTGGAGGAGAAATGTGCACTATTATATATTGTTGGAAATTCCTAGAAGTTAAATTTCTAATGCCGCTGAAATCACGTCAATTGGACCTCTGTAGCTCATGTTATTCCAGTTTGAGTGCAAGGAGGTCAGGATTGACAGCATCATTCACTTTCTCCCTTTTCTGCTACAAAACTCCATCAAATCCCTCCGGATGCTACCTGAAATAAATAGAATTGTACAAAACTCAAAGTAGCATCCATAGTGGCTAAAAGATATTTAAATCTTGATTAAACTCAACAATTTGAATACAAATTTACTAGGAAAAGATAGAGAAGATGCTCACGCATCACAACACTAAACTTGAATTGTTGCTTGTCCTCAAGCAACCAAAATAAGTGCATGATTAAGATGTGAATTTGCATGAGAAGTGAGAGTTCAGTTATGCTCAAGTCTATTCTTAAAGTGGGGTTTATCTCCTGCAATTCTAAACAGTTTCGGCATCTCACTCTCCCTTGAATCAGAGGACTATCAGTGTTATTCGGAATTAAAATCTGGATTATATTATGAATTTTCTGATCTTTATACTTCAGCTTAATCCTTGAACACAGCAAATTTTCTTTAATTCTCTTTTCTTTGGTGCTTTGCACTTTGAGCCTAGCCGTGACTTTAAATGTTTTGTCTCAAACTTTACTTGACACAGAAACACCACAATCACTTGACTGGGGAACTCTCTTGAAGTTCTGATTTTTCTTTCAGTTACTCCCAGACAGTGGTGCTCAAAGCCTTGGGCATACTCTGCCAAATGCATTATTTGGTCTCGACTCTAAATATTCTGTCTGAAGGATTACTTGACACAAGAACACCACAAGCATATGACTAAGGAAACAACTCTTTGAGCTTTTAATCATGTCTGACCTCCTTAGTCATTAATGCTCAGAGCCTTGGACCTTGCTTTTATTTTTCTTTTGCTGTTTCTTTTGCTTCAAGGATTAAGCTTTCACTAATTTCAGAGAAGTCATAATAGTTCTCTAAATTCTTGTTCCTTATACATCAACATCCTTTGATTCAAATTCAAATATGCACTGTTCATGTCATTCATTCATAATCACAAATAATACCACCACATTTAAGTAAATAAGACTATTCTTTTAATATAAACTCAATTTCTCATGCAATACATTACTTCTTTTCTTTTCTTCTTGATTTCAAGCTCAGTAAGTAATACATGAGACACCCTTTCAGAATAAAAATCAAATAGCAAAATAAACAATAAATTAAACTAGAACTTAGAAATTGAAATAACAATTGATCATGCAATAACAAAAACAAAACAGTAGAAAATCGGAACATAATATAGTAAGAACAGGAAGGAATATAGAATGAAAGGAATTCAACCACCTCAGTTATCCTAGTGGCCGTTTTATTCTTCAGGTTGTACTCCTCCGTGAAGATGATTCACCTCCTTTGGTGCCATTAAAATAAACAGAAAAGTCACAAGCGAAGCGACAACACCAAACTTAAAAGTTTGCTTGTCCTCAAGCAAAGAAAATTTAAAAACAAAGAGAAATATAAAAAGTGCACGGAGGATGAAAAATAAAAATTAAAAAAAATAATAAAAGAAAAAGAAAAATTAAAACTAATTAAAATATATATATTATTGTATATTTTTTTTGTTTTTTTTTTGTATTTATTTATTTATTTATTTTTATATATATAGTGATTTATTTATATATATAAAAGGGGGGGGGTTACGTATATATAATATATATATTATGTGTAGATAAAGGGGGGGGGGGGTTACGTATACATATATAAAGGGGCATAAGATATATATTATATAAGGGGGTGGGGGGCGTATATGTATAAATATAAGGGGAGGGGGTATGATATATATATATATATATATATATATATATATATATATATATATGTTATATAAAGGGAGTAGCTGAAAAAGGAAGAGGATCAGGGGATTTGGTAATGTAATCTGATTCCACGCTGAACTCGATGAGAGGTAAGTTCAGCGCCGCAGCCTCCGAATGCATGCGTTCCTCTCCACGCGGAACTTGCAAAGGATCAAGTTCAGCGTGAACTTTTGCTTGATTTTGTTTCTTGTTACGTCATTCTTTACGCTGAACTTGGGACTGAAATCCCAAGTTCAACGTGGACCGTACAATATCTTTTGTCTAGCTATTACGCATACTCTACGTTGAACTTGGAAAATTCCAAGTTTAACGCAGAGTTGGCAGACTCAACATTCTCTAGAGTGTTTAAAAATTTTTTTAAGTGTTCGGTTTCTGTTCTAAAAATTCTGCATGATCAAACATATGTAAAACAAAGAAAAATAGTAAAAATTCAATAAAAATTCAAACAAATAATATAATCAACGCAACAGAAAAATAACTAAGGATACGAAATCATTGAGTTGCCTCCCGACAAACGCTTCTTTAATGTCACTAGCTTGACACTTGATTGTTGAATTTTCTTCCTCTTCTTCCAGTTGGTTAAAAGAAATATCTCCAAGGGGAAAGATGTGAAAATTAGTGCCCCTGATATAAATTCCTCCGAACAAACTTTCTTTTATTGTGATTAACTTGATTCACCTTGCTTGTTGGTGTAGAGGTTGGATTATTTTTTTCTGACCTTCTCTTTTCCATGGATATTTTCTTCGATTTCTTGGTCACAATCCCCTTTTCAGTGCTTTCCTTGGTTTCCTTCACTTCTTTGATTTCAAAATTTGGGTGTTGTGTGATGGTTAGAATGTACCCTTCATCAAGAACTTCTTGAATTGGTGGTTCAATAAACTCACTATCTATGCCAGTCTCTACTTCATTAGAGTGTAGATTCCCATAATTGTTTTCATCCTTTACAACCTCCTTTGTTTGTGCATCTTCCTCCTTTGTTTTTGAATCTTCCTCTTCTTCCAGTTGTGAGGGTGAAAAGTTCTTTAATTCATTGGAGTATAAACTTCTTTGATTGATTTTCTCACTTTCTTCTATAGGATTTACAAACGGTTTTTTCTATTGGTAAAGAATGAAAGTAATCGCGTTGTAAGTATAGTTTCTAAACCAACAGAAAAATTCTTTCGTACAAACGTTTTGGTTGTCACGAGTAACAAACCCAAAAAAATTTATAAACCGAAGTATTCAAATCTCGGGTCGTCTTCTCAAGGAACTGCAGGGAGGTGTTCTTATTATTAGTTATGGAAAACAGTGTTTTTGGGTTTTGAAAGGTTTGAACAAGGAAAATAAATTGCAGGAATTAGTAAATTAATATCTAATAAAACTCTTGGCAAGGTATGAAAATTCGGAAGTCCTATCCTAGTTATCTTTATCGATGGTGATGAGAATTGAGTTTAATCCCACTTAGTTAACCTTTACGAAAGCAAGGGAAAGTCAAGTGGACTAATTAGTTAGATCTCCAAGTCCTAGCCAACTCCTAAGGAAAGACTAGAGTTAGTGGAATTCAATTCAATTAGCAAAAATAACAATTATCAACCACGATAAGTTTGATAACTCAAGAGTCTCTAGTTAATCAATTAAAGCCAAGAGGAAAAAATATAAATTAAATTAAAAGCATTCATATAAATAAAGCAAAGCAAAGTCAAATCTGAAATACCTCAATTTATATTAAATAAAACATTCAAATCTAAATACGGAGAATTCATAAGCCAAATTGGTAACATGAGTCAGATACGAATAAAAGCATTAGAATAAATATAAAAGGAATATTGAACCTGAGAAGAAGTTGAAATAATAAGTTGAAATAATAAGAAATCCTAATTCCTTTAAGAGGAATCCTAATCCTAAAACCTAAGAGAGAGGAGAGAACCTCTCTCTCTAAAAACTACATCTAAATTATGAAAAGTAAATTATGAGTTGATAATTATGAATGAATGGGTTCACCCACTTTATAGCCTCTAATCTGTGTTTTCTAGGCCAAAAACTGGGTCGAAAACAGCCCAGAAATTGCTGGAGAAGAAATCTGCCACACTGATTTTTGTCACTGCAACGCCGTCCGTGTGGAGCACGCATTCGCGTCGCCTAGCATAAGAGCAACTATAGCATATTATATATCAAATCGAATTCCCGGACGTTAGCTTTCCAACGCAACTGGAACCGCGTCGTTTGGACCTCTCTAGCTCAAGTTATGACCGTTTTAGTGCGAGAGGGTCAGGCTGACAGCTTTGCAGTTTCTTCAACTTCTTGTATTCCTTCCACTTTTGCATGCTTCCTTCCATCCTCCAAGCCATTCCTGTCCTGTAATCTCTGAAATTACTTAATGCACATATCAAGGCATCGAATGGTAAAGAGATAGGGTTAAACATATCAAAATTAAGACCAAAGAAGCATGTTTTCAATCATAGCACAAAATCAGGAAGGAAAACGTAAACTCACGCAAATCATATGAATAAGTGTATGAAAGATTGATAAAATTCACTCAATTGAGCACAAGATAAACCATAAAATAGTGGTTTATCAACCTCCCCACACTTAAACATTAGCATGTCCTCGTGCTAAGCTTAAGAGAACTAAAAGAGTGAAGAGGAAATGGTAGAATGTATGAAATGTAACCTATCTATGTGAATGCGACTACATGCAAAAAATGATTCTACCTACTTGGTTAAAAGTAAATCAAATTCTCCAAGAACAGACATGAACTGGATTTCACTAATTCAAATCATCAAGTAAAGTACAAGTAAACTTGGAAGAAGAAGATAGCTCATGAAAGCCGGGAACAAAGAATCGAGCGTCGAACCCTCACTGGAAGTGTATGCACTCTAATCGCTCAAGTGTTTAAGATTCGATCTCTCAATTCTCTACTAATCTTTCTTTCTAAGGCTTGCTCTTCATCTAACAATCAACAAAAATTTAATGCATAGATACACATATCAAGAGGTCTTTTAAGGGTTGTAATGGGGTTAGGGTCAAGGTAGGACTGTATTTGGTCAAGTGGACTAAAATCTGAATCCTTAATTGACTTAAACTTTTCCACCTAACTTAGACAATCCATGTAATCATAATACAACATCTAACTATCCATTAACCATGTTTTCTACATATTCATGCATTCTAATTTCAAGTACAGTAAATATGCATTGCTTTCACCACTTACTTTGGGGCATTTTGTCCCCCTTTTTTTTATTTGATCTTTTTTTTCTTTTCTTTTTCTCTCTTTTCTTTTTTTTGTCTTTTCTATTTTATTTTATTTTATTATTTTTTCTTTTCTTTTTCTCAATGCATATGATTAAATTATTGAATGCATGAATATGTCCTAAACATTTTTTCCCATTTTCAGAAAATTCTAACATACTCAATTCTCAAACCAAATGTTTCCAAAGCCAATTTCTCCACACTTAAATCATAAGCACTCTCACTAGGCTAAGCTAACCAAGGATTCAAATTAAGAACATTATTGTTTTCCGCTTAGAATTAATGATGTGCTAAAGTAAAGAACAAAAGGGGTATAATAGGCTCAAAATTGGTTTGCAAGGGATAATGAAAGGTAAGGCCATATGGGTATGTAAGCTCAGTAAAACAAAGGCCTCAATCATATAAGTGCATGCATACATTAAACAATAGAAATATAGAATTAAGCAAGACAAAGATCACAATTTTAGAGAGAAAAATACACACTAAAACAGAATTTTGGTTGATAAAATGCAACCAATCAAATAGGCTCAAAATCTCACAGGTTTTGTGTGTTCAAGCTCTAAACCATGTTTCAGTATAATATTTCTTCAAACAAGTTTAACATTAAATTTTATTCAAATTAGTGAAATGCTCTAAAAAGTTTCTTTAAAAAGAAAATATTACTTTAACCAAGTGGTGGTAAGATATACACAAAAAAAAATCAAACAAATATGCAATCAAACATGCAACAACTAACTACAAAGAAAATTTAAACATTGGTGTTGGGACAGGAAGGTACTAACCCACGGAGATCGGTATCGACCTCCCCACACTTAAAGATTACACCGTCCTCGGTGCATGCTAAGATGTACAAGTGGACGGGCTGCTCCAACTGATGTCTTTCTCTATAGATTGTGCAGATTGACTTGCCTGTCTCCCCAGTTAGAAGCTTTTCCCTTTCCCTTCCTCGGTGGCCATCCTGAAAGAAGAGAAAAAAGAAAGAAAGTAACCCAGAAATAAAGATAAGAACATAAATAAAATATGGGTGTTAATGCCAAATAATAAAGGTCTCAATTACATGGTAGCTACAACATGCAAGTGAGAAAATAGTGGAAGCATATGACATATCAATAGTGCAAGAATTGCAACAATGGGGAAGAGGGTGTGGGTAATGCAAAATAGTGTAAGTGCATATCAATGCAAAAGGAATATCAGTATTATAAAATTAGCATTGACTTATGAATAATAATACCCAATTAGAATAAAACAAGTCATGAAGCACCAGAATAATTCAAAAAGATGTAACAGTTGAATGAGAAAATTTTAACACCAATGAAAAAATAATAAATTTAGAAAAGAAAATAAACAAACAAAATTAAAATGTAATGAATGAAAGTATGTAGATAAATTAAATAAAATAGAATAGAAGTGAAGAGGGATGAGAAGTTAAAGAGATGAAGAAGAAGAAAGTAAGAAAAGGAAGAAGAAAGAAGAAAAGATAGAAGAAATTAGGATTAGAAAAGAAAAGGTAAGATAATTGGCGCTGATTTGGATAAGTTGTGCGGCGCAGGCGACGCGAGCGCGTGGGTCACGCGTTCACGCGGATAGCACTTCTATGAAGTGACGCGGACGCGTGGGTCACGCGTTCGCGTGGAGTGATTTGTTCCATTAGCGCGAGGGCAGCCTCGCGGTCGCGCAACTCTCTGTCTCAAACTTAATTTGCCAAAATATTTGGGTGACGCGATCGCGTGGGTGACGCGATCGCGTGAATGGCCATACTTTGAAAAACGATGCGGACGTGTGGGGCACGCGTTCGCGTGGTGGGGCTTGTTCTTCTAGCGCGGTTCCAGCCCCACTCCATCACAACTTGCTGCCATACACCCTTTTTACGTCGATTTTAGGGCACGCGTTGCGTGGGTGACGCAGACGTGTGGGAGGCATTTTTCGCAAATGACGCGGATGCGTCAGCGACGCGGTCACGTGGATCAATTTGTGCCAAAGGCACGCCTCCAGCCACGCTCTCGCGTGACTCTCTGTTCACTTTTCTTTTCTTCCTAATGCACTTGTGACGCGGACGCATCGGCGACGCTTACGCGTCGCGTGCAAATTTTTTTTTTTATAATGCAGTATGTAGAATGCAATGCTAATATGAATGTTATACAAAACTTCAGGTTCAATACAATAAAATAAAATAAAACTCGAAAACAAATAAAACTAAATAAAAAAATGAAAAAGGAACGATCATACCATGGTGGGTTGTCTCCCACCTAGCACTTTTAGTTAGAGTCTTTAAGTTGGACATTTGGTGAGTCCTTTGTTATGGTGGCTTGTGCTTAAACTCATATAGGAATCTCCACCAATGTTTGTAATTCCAATGGCCTCCGGGATCCCAAACTAGGCGCAGAAAGCCTTCAAGCAAGTTAAAGCAAGTGACAAGGCCCCAAAAGTGTTGATTGCCAGAATGAATTCCGGGGTCCCAAACCTTGCTGTTGCACCCGTCTTCTTGTTGATCATTAGTGTTCCAACCGGGTGGCAAACAATCTGAATTCTCACTGAGGCATCCAAACAACTTCCTAGACCCATACAATTTAGTATTCTTCCAACCATGATACTTCAGTTTGGAGCATGCAACCATATTAAACCTTGCATGAAAATTTTTACCACTAACCATCTTCCTCTTACTCTTATAGCCACAAAGAGCTCTAAGTTGACCATCTGTCTCAAGTAAACCATATTCAAGTGAAATGAGAAAGCTAAGAGATATGAATTTTACCCACTTGAATGTTGTGATGGATGATGGTGACTTAGGTGGAGAGGTCTCCAACAGCTTTGGCAAAGTGATATCAAGCTCCTCTCCCTTATATACTTTCTTGACAACTTCCACCTCCTTGCAAGCTTTTTCAATATCAACCTCTTCCTCTTGGTAGCTTTCTTCCAATTTAATCTCCTCTTCACTGCTTTCCAAGGGCATGGAAGGTTGTGCTTCTTCTTCTTTAATCTCCATCTCTTGATTGACCTCTTCCAAGTCCTTAACTATGTCATGCCTTGGAGGTTGTACACCCTCCTCAACATGAAATGCAACCGTCTTGGAAGGAGGCTCTATGTCTTGATTTTCCCATGGAGGTTCAGCATCTCCCAAGTCCTCAACCATTTCTTCCTCTGCAACTATTATGGCTTCCTCCACTTATTCCAATACAAAGCCATGTTCCTCATTGTCCACCGAAGTTTCTAGTGTCTCCTTCATGCTACGATCTTCTTTTGATTCTCCACATGCAGCCATGGGAGTACTTTGAGTGCTCAAATGTTGGGAAGCTAATCGATTTATTAACTCGCCTAAGGCGGCCGTGAAATTTAGCACACTTTTATTCATCTCTTCTTGCCCTTGAAGAATAACACTAAGGGCGCTATTATCCAATGGAGGTTGGGGTGGATAGGAGGGTTCATTATTTTGGAGAAAGGGTTCATAATAGGAAGGTGGTTCTTCTTAATAAGGATATGGAAATGGTGAATATTGAGGTGGTGGTTCTGGGTGTGGTTCATATGGTGGTTGGTGTGGTGGATATAGGTTAGGGTCATATGGTGGTGTTTAGTGGTAAGGGGCTTGTGAGTATGGTGGTCCAGAGTTGTGTTGAGGATATGGTTCATAAGCATATGGCGGGACTTGTTGGTAACTACAAGGGGGTCCACCATAGTCATCATTTTGGTATGCATCACAGAATGGTTGTTGGTTATAGTGCATTGGAGGGGGTTGTTGCTAAGAGGGTTGATCAAATCCTTGTGGCTCCTCCCATCTTTGATTCTTCCAACCTTGATGCCTATTTTTATTATAGTTTCCATTCCTTACAACAACATTGGAACCAAACTTAAAGCGATGGGGTGAGAATTCATAATAGCAAATAAAAATTAAAAATAAAAATAAAAATAAATTTAAATTAAAAGGTTATTGAAATTTAAATTTTGAAATTTGAAATTTGAAATTTTGAATTTTGAATTTTCAAAAAGTCAACAATATAAGATAAAGATTTGAAAAAGGTTTAAATTTTGAAAAGGTTTGATTTTTTTAAAATTTTAAATTTCAATTTTGAAATTTAAAATTTGAATTTTGGAATTTAATTGAAATTTGAAATTTGAATTTGTAATAAGATAAGATAAGATTTTGAAAAAGATATGATTTTTGAAAAAGATTTGAATTTTGAAATTTAAAAATTAAGATAAGATAAGATAAAAAAATTTAAAATTAAAAATCTGAATTTTTTTTTTTATGCAAATTTCAAAAATTCAATTAAAATAAAGAGAAAAGATATTTTTGAATTTAATCAGGAAAGAGAAAAACAATAAAATGACACCAAACTTAAAATTTTTAGATCAAAATGAAGAAAACAACTAAGAACAACTTGAAGGTCAAGATGAACACGAAGAACAAATTTTTTGAAAAATTTTTAATAACTAAATAAAAATCAATAACCTCTTAATTTATGAAAAAGAAAAAATAAAAACAAAAAATAAAAATAAATAAACAAGCAAAAAGCAAATATTTACAATAACCAATAATAAGGCACACGTTTGCAATTCCCCGGCAACGACGCCATTTTGACGAACGGTTTTTTCTATCAGTAAAGAATGAAAGTAATCGCGTTGTAAGTATAGTTTCTAAACCAACAGAAAAATTCTTTCGTACAAACGTTTTGGTTGTCACGAGTAACAAACCCAATAAAATTTATAAACCGAAGTATTCAAACCTCGGGTCGTCTTCTCAAGGAACTGCAGGGAGGTGTTCTTATTATTAGTTATGGAAAATAGTGTTTTTGGGTTTTGAAAGGTTTGAACAAGGAAAATAAATTACAGGAATTAATAAATTAATATCTAATAAAACTCTTGGCAAGGTATGAAAATTCGGAAGTCCTATCCTAGTTATCCTTATCGATGGTGATGAGAATTGAGTTTAATCCCACTTAGTTAACCTTTACGAAATCTGCCACGCTGATTTTTGTCACTGCGATGCGTCCGCGTGGAGCACGCGTTCGCATCATCTAGCATCAGAGAAACTATGCCATATTAGATATCAAATCGAAGCTCCAGACGTTAGCTTTCCAACGCAACTGGAACCGCATCGTTTGGACCTCTATAGCTCAAGTTATGACCGTTTTAGTGCGAGAGGGTCAGGCTGACAACTTTGCAGTTCCTTCAACTTCTTTTATTCCTTCCACTTTTGCATGCTTCCTTCCATCCTCCAAGCCATTCCTGTCCTATAATCTCTGAAATCACTTAACCCACATATCAAGGCATCGAATGGTAAAGAGAGAGGGTTAAACATATCAAAATTAAGACCAAAGAAGCATGTTTTCAATCATAGCATAAAATCAGGAAGAAAAACGTAAACTCATGCAAATCATATGAATAAGTGTATGAAAGATTGATAAAATCCACTCAATTGAGCACAAGATAAACCATAAAATAGTGGTTTATCAAGGATCTTGCATTATATCTCTTGGGAAGGAATTTGCTTGTTCCACTTTCTGGGACTTGATAATTGATTGCACATGTTTCTCTATATTTTTGACATTTGTCTTTATATCATGTATGAATTCTTTCATGAGAAGCTCAATATCTGATGGTACTTGAGATGAATAAGGAGATGGTGGCTCTTGATATGAATAAGAAGGAGATGATGATTCTTGATAAGAGTAAAAAGATGATGGTTCTTGGTATGAATAGGAAGATAGTGGCTCTTGATATGGGTAGAAAGATGATGGTTCTTGATATGGGTAGAGATGCGGTGGTTCTTGGTATGAATATGGAAGTGGTGGTTCTTGATAGTTGGAACATGGAGCACTGAAGTTTCTTTGGTTTTGACTTTGCCAACCAAAATTTAGGTAGTTCCCCCATTCACAATAACATGAATCACTCCTTGGGTGTGAGTAGTAACCCATGTGATCTCTCTCCATTATTTTTTTTAGCACAAAATATCAAAAAGAATTAAACGCACCATGTGGTAAACAGGAAAGCAAAGAAGAAAGAACATAATTCTCTTTTTTTTATATATAAAATTGAACAGAAAAAATTAAAATAAAAATAACTAAGTAACACCAAACTTAATTTCAGAAATTAAGAAAAATATTAGTGCTATTTATTTATTTATTTATTTAAATGCTAAAGAAAAATTTAAATAAAATTAAAATTAAAACGCCTAATCTAAGCAATCAAACAACTAATAGTTGTTAATCACTATCAATCCCCGGCAACGGCGCCAAAAACTTGGTGTGGAATTTCTAACCCACAAACTAACCGGCAAGTGCACCGGGTCATACCAAGTAATACCTTAGGTGAGTGAGGGTCGATCCCACGAGGATTGATGGACCAAGCAACAATGGTTAAGTAATTTACTTAGTTAGGCAAATAGAAAATGGTGTTTGAAGGTTCAAAAGCATTAAACAATAATTTAGAAATTAAAACAGCAAGCAGTAAATTGATGAGAATAATATATGGAGAAACAGTTAAGGCTTCAGAGGTATCTATTTTTCGAATTGACTTTTCTTACTAACTATTTTAATCATGCAAGATTCAATTCATGGCAAACTATATATGACTAAGCCCTAATTCCTTAGACCTTCTTAGTCTACTCTAACTTTCATCAACTGCCAATTCCTTGGTCACTTAATTCCAATTAGAGGATGAAGTTCAATTCTAGTTTATATGCCACAAAAATCCTAATTACCAAAATATAAGAGGATTATATGTCACGTATCCCGTTAAGATCAGATAATTAGAAATTTAAGAGAATATGTTTTCAATCTGTTGTTCAAGTAAAGAGCTTTTCCAAGTTATACATGAACTCAATTAGAAAGAGGGTCATACTTCTGTTCCACCCAAATTCATAAGATAAAGAACGAAAATAATTCTTGAAATATAAATCAGTACATGAATTAACATAGAAAAATAATAATCTCAATCCATACAATAGATAGAGCTCCTAACCTTAACAGTGGAGGTTTAGTTACTCATGATGTAGAGAGAAAAACTAGGATTCGTAAAACTGTAAATTGCGGAATAAGGTAGAAGCGAAGAGAAGCCGAAGGGCTGATTCTTTTCCCTTTTATATCTAATCCTAATTAATGTAAAATATATTTTCTAAAACTAAAATAATATCTTTTCCTAATTGTAAATAAAATAAAAGTTGAATCAAAATTAATTTAATTGATCCATGCAGGGCTTGAAGAGTGTGGGGACCATTGGATTCATTAAGCTCCACGCTGAACTTGACTTTTTTCAAGTTCAACGTGGAGAAGGCAGCAAGTGCTTCAGCGTGTTCCTTTGAATCCACGCTGAACTTGGCTTCCCAAGTTCAGCGTGGAGAAGGCAACAAGTTCTTCCTTGGAAGTTTTCCAATCCACGCTGAACTTGGCAAGAACCAAGTTCAACGTGGAGGATACAGATGTTGCTAGAAGAGAAATATGCACTATTACATATCGTCAAAAAGCCCTGGAAGTTAACTTTCTAATGCCGCTGAAATCACATCAATTGGACCTCTGTAACTCAAGTTATTCCAGTTTGAGTGCAAGGAAGTTAGGATTAACAGCATCATTCGCTTTCTCCCTTTTCTGCTACAAAACTCCATCAAATCCCTCCGGATGCTACCTGAAATAAATAGAATTGTGCACAATTCAAAGTAGCATTCATAGTAGCTAAAAGATATTTAAATCTTGATTAAACTCAACAATTTGAATGCAAATTTACTAGGAAAAGATAGAAAAGATGCTCACGTATCACACCATCCCCCCCTCGCCCCTCTCCTTCTTCTCTTCCTCTCCCTATCCCTCATATCCCCTTCTCAACTCCGACAGGCTGCACCTCACCATGCACCGCCACCACCACAGTGCCACCGCACCGCCACCACCAACGCCGCCGTACACCCCCTCTCCTCTTCATTTCTATTTCTATCACTGCGCCCCCCAGGTTTCACTGCACTCAAATTTCATTTCTGTTCCATTAAGTCAATTTACATATTTCAATTTTGTTTAATTTAGGTTAGTTAGATATGCATGTTTGTAGTGGATTCTAGGTGGTTAGGTAGCTAGGATGTGGTTAGAGGATTCTAGGTCTGATAATTGCTCCGTACCTGCTGTTTGAATTTTCTGCTTTTCACTATTGGTTAGCTTTTGTTGTTGCTGTTTCACTGTTTCATGGCTGTTTCATGCTATTAGCCATATCTTGAAATTCATGTGCTGCCTAAAATTGCTAACTTCTGGCATAATTTCTGATGCTGCCTTTCTAAAATTTCCTCTGATTCATCAAGTGCTCCATTTCAATTTCCATTTCAATTTCGCACTTGTACCTTTAAACTAAACCAGACTTAATTGTTGATTGCCTTAATCTTATGCTACTGTTTTGGTTTACATTCTGCCTTGAATCTATCTTGATTGAGATTTCTGCTCAATACCATTTTACTTGCTGGTTTGATATAACTTGTTCTGAGATTCTTATAAACTGCTAATTCTGTTTGACAATTGCTGCTACTTGCATTATTATGCTGTTTGATTTTCCGGGAACATTCCTTTTACAGCCGGAATGCTGCCCAATTTTTCCGAAAACCGGTTTTACTTAACTGCTAGTCATGACTTGCTTTTGGTATTTTCACATTGTGCTTTCCTTGGTTTATACCCAAATTCAACTCATGACATGCTAGGCTAGCATTCCCTATCCTTTTTGGTTCCCTTCCAACTTAAATTGCATTGTTGATGATTGTATTCCTCCTTGTGCTTTCTTTCCTACCTGATTTATCATCAATAATCTGTATTATCTGCTTGAATGTGAGTTGTTTGTTCTTTAAGTTTGTGCATTTCTGTTAGCTAGGAACCACAGTACCATGCCACTAACTTTAACTTCCCTTTTTAACTCTTGACTTCATTGACTTTCTAACTTCTCTCTTAGTTTACACTAACTACTTTCAACCCCTTTCAAGGCATGTTTATCGTTGTTTTCTGACAAACAAGCATTCTGCATCTCATAGTTTTTGGATTGTGAATTTGAATTGAATTCTAGGAATTTTATCTTACATTCAGTCCAACATTCTATATCTTTCTGACTCACTTCATGCTGTGGCTATTATTCCTATTTTGCCTATCTATGCTTATATTGCTTGAATCCTATTTGCCTTCCTATTTTTCTGCTTTGGTTTAATATATTATATCCTGGGAACTCTGTTTTTCAAGATTTCTGATTCAAAGGGGAAAGGCAAAGCTAAAGCAGGCACGGGTAAAAGAAAAAGAGGAGCATCGTCTGTCGCTCTGACAGATATACTACATGATGATTCCTGGCGTGAGAAGAACTTCACTCCGCAGAAAAAAACAGATCAATTAGTGCCTGCAACTGATCCAATCAAGTTTGTAAATCGCTACTGTGAACTGAAATATGAGGTCTTTGCGACTAAAAGGCACCTATATCTGGAAAAGACCCTCAGAATTCCACCTGAATTACAATAGTACACTACAGAGCAAATAAAGCAGAGAGGTTGGTTCTTTCTGGAAAGGAATTTAACTGAGGTTAATGCAACTTGGGTCAGGAAATTTTACTGCAACTACTACAAGACGACCCTGGATGCAGTACAGCTTAAAGGGAAGCAAATTTTAGTTACTGAGGAGGTCATTGAAGATATCCTCCATTTCCAGCCTAAGTCGAATGAACCAGATGGTTACCAGAAGGCTGAGGAAGCCATGAGATTTTATGAGCTTTGACTGGGAGGCAGTGAAGCGAACCATATCCATTGATCCAGCTGTCCCATGGGTTATGGGTAAGTCGACAGTGAACCCAAAAGGCATAAAAATTATTTATCTTAATGATGAGGCTCGGCTATGGCAACAAATTCTGAGCAACTATGTGATGCCGAGCACTCACGAGACTGAGGTGCCAGCTGCCATGATTACTCTTATCTGGTGCATTATGGAAGGCAAGAACCTATACCTTCCCCGATTCATCCGGCAGTACATGGCTAGGGTTCATGTCTGAGGCACTCTGTCTTTCCCTTATCTGATTACCCAGTTGGGCCGCTGGGCTGAGGTACCCTGGGAGCTTGAGGATGAGAAACCCCCAGCTACCGACTGCAGAAAGATTATCCCACACAGCAAGAGATTCGAAGCTCTGGGACACATACCTCCCTCTCTTACCGCCTCCGCTGACGCAACCACATCCTCTGCTGCCCTTTCAGCACCTGTTGCACCACCCACACCCACAGCACCCTCACCAGCTTCCTAGCCCATATACCACCTAGTGCACCGACTCTTTGAGCGCCTGGATCGGATGGAGCGTCGCAATAAGCGACGCTACCAGCATCTGAAACTAATGATCAGGACAGGACACACTAACATCCCCTCCGAGCCTGACACACCATCGGAGCCATCTGAGGAGGAGGCGGATGAGCATGAGGAGGATGCACGGACAGAGGATGAGCAGGCAGAGCCCCAGCAAGCAGAGCCTCAGCACCAGAAGCCTCCGCAGACACAGCTAGCAGATCCACAGGCCCCTATACAGGCAGAGCCTCAGGCACCTTCACTGCCAGAGCCCATAGAGACAGCATCATCACACCCCTCAGGTGATGACGACCCTTCACACCCAACTTGATTGAGCATCGAGGACGATGCTATTATATAAGTGTGGGGAGGTCGCCATCTCTGGCGAACTTTATTTTGGTGAACTACTTTCATACCCTTTTATCCTATTTTGTTTCATTTTCTATTTTTATTTTATTTTATTTTATCTTATTTTCTTTTCAGTACTTGCACATTTTCTTTTACTGTACTTTTGTTTATTTATACTTTATTACATTTTGCACTTTGGGTTGTATATATCTTAGATATTTAGCTTGATTTGCACTCTTAGTTTATTAGTTGTGATATAGAAAAATTGATATTATTAAGTTTAGTTTACCCTTTTAGCATATGATAATTTGGTTTAATTGAAAATAAAGAGTAAACTAGAAATTTTTAGTTTTTCATAATCACAACAATCTATTTAGCATATATATATAGTAATAAGTGTTGGTAAATTGACGACATTTTTCAAAGAATGTATTTATTTCTTTACAAAAGCCATTCAAGGATTCACATTTATTAGAGTTAAAATTCTTTATCCCTACTTGCATGATATACATAAATGATATATGGTTTGTGAGCCAAAGAACACACAACCTGTGAGATTTGAGCTGAATTGCATGGTTACATTATTTAGCCATAATATTTTATTCTTGTGTGTTTCCTTCCATATGATTGCAATCTTTTACTTTGTTCCATTCTATATGTCCAATATAGAATGTATTTACATGGTTGCATATGATTGAGGCCATTACTTGTTTTTGCTCACTTATCCCAAATAGCCTACCCTTTTAAGTCACCCTTGTTGCCACCTTGAGTCTTTTAATCCCCATTTATTCTATATTTTGCCACATCACTAGCCTTAAGCAGAAAAACAAATTAATTACACCCAAATTAAATCTTTGGTTAGCTTAAGATAGAGATTGTGTATCCACTAAGTGTGGGAAAACTGTGGGAACATGGGTTAATAGGAAAAGTATTAAATTGATAAATTATTTGGAATTTGGGTGCATGCTCATGTAAAACTAAAATAATTAAAATAATATGTGCATTGATATGTTATGCTTAAAATTTTTTTTCTATAATTAAATAAATAAATAAGGGGACACAAAATTACCCCAGTATTAAGTTTAGTAAAAAAAATCAATGCACATGTAATAAAAAAAATTAAAAATGAATTAGTACATGAGTATGTGATACAAAAGTGGGAAATTTGGAAAGCTAGGCATAATGTTAGAATTGTATAAAGTATGTATATGTTAGGTGAGATCTTAGAATAATCAAGGATTCAATTTATAGCTCACTTGGCCATACATATATCCTCACCTCTACCTTAACCCCATTACAATCTTGGAAAGACCTCATGATGTTTGCATGTGTACATTAAATAGTTGTTGATTGGTTAGATGAAGAACAAAGTTTTAGAAAGCATGACTAGAGAAGAATAGAGTGATTAACCCCAAACACTGAGTGATTAGAGTGTATACACAAATCCAGTGAGGGTTCAATAGCTCATTTCCATATATCCATGTTTGATTATTGCTTGTCTTGCAAGTTTGTGAACTCTTTTGATTAACTCAACTCAACTGTGAATGTGTTTTAATAAGATTTAGCCTTTGGCTGTGCATATGTGATTCCTTAAAAAATATGAATCAATTTAACCACATGTAAGCTTTATATATCTAGGTGGATAGTAATTAGAATTGCATGATTCATTTAGATAGCTTGCATTTAGATAGATTGCATTGCATAGATTCCACCATTCTACCTTCACTCTTTTTCAGTTTCTCTTGAATTTAGCATGAGGACATGCTAATGTTTAAGTGTGGGGAGGTTGACAAACCACTATTTTATGATTTATCTTGTGCTCAATTGAGTGGTTTTTATCAAGTCTTTACTCACTTATTCATATAATTAGCATGGTTTTACAATTCCTTCCTTATTCTGTGATATATATGAAAACATGTTTCCTAGGCCTTAAAACTGTTAATTTTAATTATCCTTTATTACAATTCGATGCCATGATCTGTGTGTTAAGTATTTTCAGGCTTTATAGGGCAGGAATGACTTAGAGGACAGAAAGAAAACATGCAAAAGTGGAAGGAACGCCCGAAAATGAAGTTTTGATGAAAATGGCAGCGACGCGCACGCATAGATGACGCGGACGCGCGCCTAGCGCAGAACACGAGCGACACGTATGCATGACTGATGCGTACGCGTGATAAGGGAAATATCCAAATGACGCGCACATGTGACCTACATGTACGCGTGACATACGCCACGTGCAGAAAGTTGCAGAAATCGCCCCCAGCGATTTCTGGGCTCCTTTTCGGCCCAAATCCAAGCCCAGAAACACATAATAGAGGCTGGAGAATGGAGGAATCAATCATTCACTCATTACTAACAATTTTAGGTTTTAGATGTAGTTTTCTAGAGAGAGAGGCTCTCTCCTCTCTTTTAAGTTTTAGGATTAGGATTTCTTCGTTTTCTCAATTCCAGGTTCAATGTTCCTTTAATTTAATTTCTCTTCTACTTTTATTTATTCTATTACTTTAGTTTGTTTATTTTCTCAATATTGATTTATGAACTCCATGTTAGATTTGATTTTCTATTTAATATAATTTGAGATATTTCAGATTTAAGATTGCTTTCTTCAATTCATGAATATTGATGCTTTTAATTTAATTTAGATTTCTTCTCCCCTTTTTGCTTTGGTTGAGTAATTGGTGACACTTGAGTTATCAAACTCAGTTGTTGATTGAAAATTGGAATTTGCTGATTGATTTGGATCCCTCTAAAGCTAGTCTTTCCATAGGAGTTGACTAAGACTTGAGGAATCCCATTGATTGGTCCACTTGACTTTTCTTTATTTAGTAAGAGTTAACTAAGTGGGAGCAATAAACAATTCTCATCACAATTGATAAGGATAACTAGGATGGGATTTCCAGTTCTTATACATTGCAAGAGTTTTCATGATAATTAATTTACTTTCTTGCCAGTTTATCTTTCCTGTTCACTATTCAAAAAACCCCAAAAAGATAATTTTCCATAACCAATAATAAATCATACTTCCCTGCAATTTCTTGAGAGACGACCCGAGGTTTAAATACTTTAGTTATCAATTTATTAGGGGTTTGTTACTTGTGACAACCAAAACTTTTGTACGAAAGGATTTCTTGTCGGTTTAGAAGCTATACTTGCAACGAGAACTTAATTGTGAAAATTCTAGACCGCGCGAGAGTTCCGTTTCGTTCACCGCCAGTTTTATGTTTATGAGCTCTTGTCACATTTGATTTCTGTTAATGCAATTTATATTTTCCATGTTTATTGTTACTCTCTTTAATTGTTAGTCATTGATGCTTGCAATTGGTTGTTTAGATTTAATATTCCTTGTTAATTCTATCATGCTTTTATCTTATGCTTACCAAGTGTTTGATAAAATACTTGGTAGGATTTTAAATTAGATTTTTATATTCTTAGGTTGGATTGAGTAATTTGGAGACTTTTGAATTGTCAAAATCTCTTGTTGGTTAGTGATTAAAAGTTGCTAGTTGGCTTGAGCTTTACTAACTCTAGTCTTTGATTAGGATTTGTGAACTCAAGTTGACTTGCTTACTTGACTTTCATTCAATTGTTAGAGGTTAACTAAGTGAGAGCAATTTGCAATTGCCACCACAATTGACAATGATAATGAGGATAGGAATTTCGATTCTCAACCCGTGTTAGGACTTTTTCTTAGTTGTTAGTTCATTTGCTTGTTATTTACATTCCTTGCTTATTAAACTCAAAACCCAAAAAGACACAATTCTCATAACCAATAATAAACATACTTCCCTGCAATTCCTTGAGAGACAACCCGAGGTTGAATACTTCGGTTAATTTTTATTGGGTTTGTATTTGTGACAAACAATCTAAAAATTGACCGAGGATAATTTGTTGGTTTAGAACTATACTTGCAACGCGACATTTTTGTGAAAAAATCTTTACCGACATTTTCCCTCCGTCAAGTTTTTGGTGCCGTTGTTGGGGAATTACAAATGTGTACCTTATTATTGGTTATTGTGCATATTGTGAATATGTTTGCTTCTTGTTTCTTTGTTAGTTGTTTCTAATTTTAGGAGTTTATTTTCATTATTTCTTATTAGTTTTTATTTTTATTTTCTCTTGTTACTATGAATTTTTATCCCTTTGACTATGAGTTTGGTTACAGTTATGTTGTAGGAAGTGGAGATTACAATGAAGGCTTGCATCAAGGACGGGACAATCAAAGATGGGAGGAGCCACAAGGATTTAATCAACCCTCTTGGCAACAACCTCCTCCAGTGTACTATGAGCAACAACCATTCCATGATGCATACCAAGACAATAGTTATGGTGGACCTCTTCGTGACAATCAACAACCACCACCATATGCCAATGAACCCCCTCCTCAATATAGCGCTCAAGCATACTCACCAGCCCCGTTTTACCAAACACCTTGATATGATCCTAACCCTTATCCACCATACCAACCACTTTATGAGCCAAATGAACCATACATAAAGCCACCCACATTCCAACATAATTACTCCCAAGCACCACCACCTCAACATACACCACCTCCAATGTATGCGAGCTTTCAACCACAATATGATCTTAATTATATTAGCCAAGCAAAACAAGAGCCACATGATCATTTTAAGGAAGCAATGGATCGACTTCAAGCAACCATCCATCAAATGGAGCGAGAGGAAAGCCGAAAAACACACGAAGCTTTCATGGCTAACAAATCTCAACTTGAGAATAAGGGACGGGAGTGTGTTGTGCAACAAGTAGAGAAAATAGAGAGTGTTGAACTGTCACATCCTTATCAAGATGAACTGCTTTCCTATCATGAACCCTTCCTCCCAAGCAATGAACCCTCATATCCACTTCACTCTCCAATGGATGACACCCTTGGTGTTCTTCTTCAAGGGCAAAGAGAGATACAGCGGACGACGCTAGAATTCATAGCTAACTTGACCAAGGTAGTAGATACTTTAGCTTCACTGCATGTCAACACTCAAGGCACTCCCATGGCTACATGTGGAGAATCTAATGAAGAATGTAGCATGAAGGAGAGACTAGGAATGCCGATGGAAAGTAGGAATGTGACTTTGTATTGGAACAATTGGAGAAAGTCGTAATTGTTGAAGCGGAAGAAGTGGTCGAAGACTTAGGAGGTGCTGAACCTCCATGTGAATCTAGATTTGCAGAGTATTCCTCCAAGAAGCTTTAAATCGATGTTGAGGAGGCTAGTGCACAACCTCCAAGGCTTATTTCCTATAAAAAATTGGACGGAATAGATCAAGAAGGAAGTTCTCTTGGTGATGATGATCATGAATCAATCCATCCTAATAATGAATTTGCACCCACAAGTGAAATCTTTGAGTTAGAAGAGCCATCTCCCGATGAAATTGAAAGCAACATTGAGGTAGATTTTTCTCAACTTCATAGTTATGATGTGAGTGACGGAGAAGAGCTGGATGAACTCGGTGAGGAAGAGCTTGAAAGTGAAAAATCTTTTCAAAAGGTGGAAGTCCTTCGGCAAGGTTGGACGGGAGTTGAATATGCTTTGTCAAGATCGTTGGAGACTTCTCTACCTAGGTTGCCGTCTACTCCTTCATTTGAGGGGGTAAAACTTATCTCTATTAGCTTTAATGTCTCACTTGAGTATGGTATTCTTGAAACTGATGGCCAACTTAGGAGGCTTTGTGGAATGAAGCATAAGAGAAGGATGTTTAGTGGTTGGAGTTGCAAATCAAGACTCATTAAGGTTGAGATTTCAAGAGCTAGATGCAAAGGTTGGACTAGTGATCAATTGGTTGGATCTAAGAGAAAGGTTTGGTATTTCATTGAGAATTCGGATTGCTTGCCACCCGGTTGGAACAATGATGATCAACTTAAAGACGGGTATAGAAACAAGATTTGGGATCCCGACATACACGAGGATCAACTTTGGGAACTCAAAGCTTGTGAGAAATTTCATCAAGGCTTGGTGAATTCACTTGGAAATGTTGGAGCTTATTGGAAGTCCAAGCGTTGGTGGAAATTTGAAGAAGAGTTTAAGCACAAGCCACCATGACAAGGAGCTCATCAAATGTCCAACTTAAGGAATTTAACTAAAAGTGCTAGGTGGGAGACACCCCATCATGGTTTAATTTATGGTTTAGTTGTTTAATAATTTCTGGCATTGTAAAAAAAAAAAACCACGCGTGCGCATGGTAGACGCGCACGTGTGGACCCCATAAAATGCACCATGCGAAAACGGTGCTGGGACGATACGGCAGCGCGGCTTGGACAGAGAGTTGTGCCAGGACCGCGTTGGTGGGGTGCTAGACGCATTGCCAACCCCACGCGTACGGGTCACTGACGCGTACGCATCACTTGTGTTTTTTTACCATCAACGCGTAGGCGTGGACGACGCGTGCGCGTCGACGCCAAAATTCTGATGGTCCAGTGCTAGAAACAGAGAGTTGGCTACTACTGTGCGAGTGTTATGCGCGAGGCACAATTCACATCCCCGCGTACGTGTGACTGATGCGTACGCGTGACATCCCTATTCTGCAATCCACACGTGCGCTTGGACGACGCTTACGCGTCGCTTCTCTGCCCCATTTCTTATCCTTTCTTCTCTCCTTTCTCTTTCTTTCTTCCTCCTTTCTTACTTTCTTCTTCATTTCTTGAACTTCTCATCCTTATCCTCTTTCATTCTCTTTCACTTATTGCATTGGCATACTTTCATTCATTGCATTTTAACTTTGTGCATGTTTTTATTTTCTTTTCTAAGTTTGCTATTTTTCTATTGGTGTTCACTTTTCTTACTCACCTGTTGAATATTCTTGCATTGTTTTGGTGCTTTGTGACTTATTTTATATTGTTGGGTATTATCATTCATAGGTCAATGCTAATCTTGTATGAAACTTGTATTCCTTTTGCATTGATATGCCATTCGCTTATATTGTTTTCTCACTTACATGTTGTAGCTGCCATGTAGTTGAGAACCTCATTTTTATTTGGCATTAGCCCACCCATATTTTATTTGATTGTATATCTTTGTTTGTGGGTTATTCTTCTTCCTTTTCTTCTTCTTTCAGGATGGCCACCAAGAAGGGAAACAGAAGACTACTAAATGGAGAAACAAACAAGTCCCGTCGCACCATCTTTGGAGAAAGCGCATCAGTTGTAGCAACCCATCCACTTGCACATCTTTGCATCCACTGAGAACGGTACAATCTTTAAGTGTGGAGAGGTTGATACCGACTTCCGTGGGTAACTACTTCCTATCTCAACACCAATGTTTAATTTTCTTTGTTAGTTAGTTGTTGCATTGCATAATAGATTGCATGTGTAGCTAATTGTTTACATTTATGTACTACTTCGTTGAAGTAATAAATTCTTTTCTAAGAAACTATTTATAGCATTTAACTAATTTGAATTAAAATTTTTGTTGAACTTGCTTGAAGAAATTTATTTTGGAACATGGTTTTAGAGTTCGAACACACAAAACCCGTGAGCTTTTTGAACCTATTTGATTGGTTGTATCTTATCAACCAATGTTTTATTTTGGTGTGTGTTGTTCTCTCTAAAATTGTGATCTTTGTCTTGCTTAATTCTATTTCCATTGTTTGATATATGCATGCACTTGCGTGATTGAGGCCTTGTTTCATTATAGCTCACATACCCATATGGCCTTACCCTTTTATTATCCTTTGCAAACCAAATGTTGAGCCTATTTTACTCCATTTATTCTTCACTTTAGCACATCATTAATTCTAAGCGGAGGATAGCTTAGACTAGTGAGAGTGCTCATGATTTAAGTGCGGGAAAATTGGGTTTGGAAACATTTGGTTTGAGAATTGGGTGTTGTATATTTTTATGAAAATGTGAAAAAAATGTTGAGGATATGTTCATACATTCAATACCTTAATCATATGCATTGAGAAAAACAAAAGGAAAGAAAAAAAAAGAAAAAAAAAAGAGCAAATAATACAAAGGGGACAAAATACCCCAAAGTAAATGGTGATAGCAATGCATATGTACTGTACTCAAATTCGGATGCATGAATATGTGATAAATATAGTTAATGGGTAGTTAGATTTTGTATGTTGATTACATGGATTGTCTTAAGTTAGGTGAAAAGTTTAGGTTAATTAAGGATTCAGATTTTAGTCCACTTGACCAAATACAATCCTACCTTGACCCTAACCCTATTACAACCCTTAAAAGACCTCTTGATATGTGTATTTGTACATTAAATTTTTGTTGATTGGTAGAAAAAGAGCAAGCCATAGAAAGCAAGGTTAGTAGAGAATTAAGAGAATCGAACCTTAAACACTTGAGTGATTAGAGTGTATACACTTCCGGTGAGGGTTCGATGCTCAATTCTTTATTCCCGACTTTCACGAGCTTTCTTCTTGCAAGTTTATGTGTACTTCATTTTATGATTTGAATTAGTGAAATTCAGTTCATATTTATTCTTGGAGAATTTGATTTACTTTTAAACAAGTAGGTAAAAGCATTTTGCATGTAGTTGCATTCATATAGATAAGTTGCACTTAATAAGTCCTACCGTCCCTCTTCACTCTTTTGGTTCTCTTGAACTTAACATGAGGACATGCTAATGTTTAAGTGTGGGAAGATTGATAAACCACTATTTTATGGTTTATTTTGTATTGAATTGAGTGGATTTTATCCATTATTCTCACACTTATTCATATAATTTGCATGTTTTACACTTTCCTTCCTAATTTTGTGCTATGATTGAAAACATGCTTCTTTGGCCTTAAATTTGCTAATTTTAATCCTCTCTTATTATCATTCGATGCCGTGATATGTGTGTTAAGTGTTTTCAGGGTTTATAGGGCAGGAATGGCTTAGAGGATGGAAAAGAAGCATGCAAAAGTGGAAGGAACACAAGAAATGAAGTATTTCAAAATCTGGTAGCGACGCGCACGCATGGGCGATGCGTACGCGTGACCGGTGCAGCAGGCAAGCGACGCGTATGCGTGACGAGTATCACGTGCTGCATTAAACAGAATTCGCTGAGGGCGATTTTTTGGCTGCTTTTGACCCAATTTCAGGCCCGAAAATGAAGATTAAAGGCTGCAGAGTGGAGCTGGAAGGGGAATCAATCATTCAATTCGCAATTTCACAATTTTAGGTTTTAGATATAATTTTCTAGAGAGAGGCTCTCTCCTCTCTCTAGGTTTAGGATTTCTTCTTCCAATTTCTTTTTAGCTTCAGGTTCAATCTTCCTTTAATTTAGTTTTTGTCTTACTTTTAGTGTTTAAGCACTTTAGTTCATCTTCTTCTCTTGTTAATTTCCCTTTTCCGCCATTTTTATGTTTATGAGCTCTTGTCACATTTGATTTCGGTTAATGCAATTTATATTTTCCATGTTTATTGTTACTTTCTTTAATTGTTAGTCATTGATGCTTGCAATTGGTTGTTTAGATTTAATATTCCTTGTTAATTTTATCATGCTTTTATTTTGTGCCTACCAAGCGTTTGATAAAATGTTTGGTAGGATTTTAAATTATATTTTATATTCTTAGCTTGGATTGAGTAATTTGGAGACTCTTGAATTGTCAAAATCTCTTGTTGGTTAGTGATTTAAAGTTGCTAGTTGGCTTGAGCTTCACTAACTCTATTCTTTGATTAGGATTAGTGAAGTTAAGTTGATTTTGCTCACTTGACTTTCCTCCAATTGTTAGAGGTTAACTAAGTGATAGCAAAAGGCAATTACCATAACAAGTGAATAAGATAATGGGGATAAGAATTCCAATTATCAATCCTAGCTAGGACTTTTCTTAATTGTTAGTTTACTTCCTTGTTGTTTACATTTTTTGTCTCTTATTCCAAAACCCCAAAAATACTTTTCTATAACAAATAATAAACGTACTTCCCTGCAATTCCTTGAGAGACGACCCGAGGTTTGAATACTTAGGTTAATTTTATTGGGTTTGTATTTGTGACAAACAATTTAAACGTTGATTGAGGATAATTTGTTGGTTTAGAACTATACTTGCAACGCGACATTTTTGTGAAAATCTTTACCGACATTTTTCCTCCGTCAGCCTACCATTGAAGAAATCACTCACAAGAAAAGGAAGCAGTAATACCAGAGTTAATTCAGAAAGATAAAGCAACTCCGACTCTCAACTCTAATCCTATCACATATTCCTTTCACAGTTTCATGATACTTCATCCAACTCCATATACTTAATCCAACAACTTTTTTATTCCGCCAGATTAAGACCTGCAACATAACCAGAGCTTGCTTCAAACCACAATCCTCGTGGGATCGACCCTGACTCGCTCAGGTATTATTTGGACGGCCCAATACACTTGCTGGTACACTAGTACGAAGGTGTAGAGATTTGTGCTACCACACTCCCAAAAGAGTTTTTCCAAAGTGTGCATATGCATAGAGGTGTGCGTACGCAGATAAGGTAAAATTTTCTGTTTTGTATGCACACATGGATACGTGCGAACGCCGTCAACAGAAGGTACTTCCTGACATGTGCGTACGCACGATGTTGTGCATACACACAACTTACAAATTTTGCAGTGTGCGCACTAGTATGTGTGCGCACGTTTTCAAAATTTCACAGGGTGTGCATACGCACAAGTAAAAACATGGCCCCTACTCAGAGCATGCGCACAATAGTGTGCATGTGCACAAACTTGAACTCACAATTTCTGCAACATCACAGAAATCAGATTTTTGACACGAACTTCCAACGATCATATCTTTTTCACAAAAGTCTAATTTTCACAAAATATATACCATTTTAAAGCCATTTAAATTATATTTAATTTGATACAAAATTTATTCAATTTTAAAAACCGTAACTCAAGATATGATCCGTCAAAGTTCACAAAAAATTGGTTTTTACCAAAAGTTTACTAGGTTCTCAAACCTTCAAAATTCACAATCAAAACCCATTATCCTACAATCAAAACAGTTCCAATGGACCTAAATGATGTTCTTATATCTCTCAATTAATTTTTCAACCTATCCATACACATTTTCACCATTTCCTCTCAAAATTCCTACTTACACACCTTCATATTTTCAATAACTCACAACTTAACCTTAATTCAAAAATCCTCAACATTCATCAACGTCCACAAGCATCCAAACCCAATATCACTACTCAATATTGTCATTATTCAACTTCAATCTCAATAATCAACAACAATATCACAATTCCTTAAAATCATCACAAGCATCAATAATCATAATTCACTATCAACAATTCAAACCTATCCTATGGTCCACTAGTTTAAGTGTCCAAAAATATTACATATTACATAGAGGAAACTAAAACCATACCTTGGCCGATTCCCAATATGTGCTATACACCAAATTGAGTCCAATTCAAGCCTCCAAATCACCAATAAATCACCAACCAACTCCAACAAGTATCAACAATCAATTTCAGGAGCAAAACCCAATAGCAACAAAGTGCTAGAATGTACCTAAAATCCAAAATCACAAAAAATTCTCTCAAAAACCAAACCTAAATTTCAAAATTATTAGAACAGCATAATGCGGAGTGAAATTTGAAGTCTTACCAACAAAGGTTAGATAGAACTAACGGGCTCAGCGAGAGCTTCATGTCGCCACTGACGGCACATGAATCGGAGTATCGTAACTCAAAATATGGTTGAATGAAGTTGGATGTGAATTGTGTTTTCTCTCTTCCCTTCCCTCTTCTTTCTCAGCTGCTAGGGTTGGGCTTCAAGGGTGTTATGAGCTGAATTGAGTTCATTTACACACTTATATATGTTGGGTTTGGACTCAACTTGGGCCCGGTCCAACCCGTTAGCGTTTTAGGCTCATTTGGCCCAACTTTGAGCCAGACCTTTAAAATTAGTGCCCGATTTTCAACTTTAATTAATTTTCTAAGTTTTCCTACAGTTTTTATCATCCTCGCATAGTACCGAACAGATTTAAGCCGGTACTACCGGTTAATTTACCGGTACGGGTTTTTACGCGATTTTTCACAGAAAATTACATTTTTCAACTCAGAAAAATCTACTGAGTCAGAAAATCACATTTAAATTTTCTAATTAACATTCTAAATTTTTGGATCCTATTTTTGAAAATTAATTTAATTTAATTAAGCGGTTAACTAGTCGCAGTTCTTACATTCTCCCCACCAAATAAGAAATTTTGTCCTCAAAATTTAGTGATTATCTGAGAATAGCTCGGGATAATCCTTCTACATCTCGGACTCCAACTCCCAAGTATGCTTTTCCACCCCTTCTCTCTTCCAAGCAACTTTGACCAACTAAACTTCTTTTCTGCATAACTTCTTCACACTAGTGTCATCAATTCGCACCGGTGTTACTTGAAAAGTTAAGTTCTCCTTCAGCTCAACTGACTCAGGCTCTAACACATGAGCCAAATCTGACATGTACTTACAGAGTTGTGACACGTGGAATACGTCATGTAAGTTAGACAAACGCGGCGGCAAAGCTACTTGATATGCCACCGACTCGATTCACCTCAAAATCCAAATGGTTCTATATACCTCGGATTGAACTTCTTCATCTTAATCGCTCTTCCAATCCCAGTTGTAGGAGTAACCTTCAGAAATACATGCTCGCCCACTTCAAATTCCAACGGTTTTCTTCTCTGATCAACATAACTTTTTTGTCGCCTCTGTACAGTTAAAATCCTAGCTCGAATCTTTTAATCTTCTCAGTAGTCTCTGCTACCAAATTCGGCCTTAACACACTTGCTTCACCGGCCTCATACTAACAAAGTGGAGATTGGCACTTCCTTCCATACAAAGCCTCGTACGGAACCATCCCAATGATCGCATGAAAGCTATTATTGTACGCAAACTCCACCAATAGCATATAACGGTCCCAACTTCCCGGTTGATCCAAGATACACACCCTCAGCATACCTTCTAACGTTTGAATAGTCCGTTCCGTTTGCCCATCCGTTTGCGGATGATACGCCGTGCTGAGACACAGTCTCGTACTGAAAGCTCTTTGAAGGGCTCTCCAAACCTTGATGTGAATCGAGGATCACCATCCGACACTATGCTCGATGGCACACCGTGCAACCTTACAATCTCCTTGATATACAACCTCGCCAATTCCTCCATAGAGTGGTTCACTCGGATAGGCAGAAAGTGAGTAGACTTGGTTAAGTGATCCACGATCACCTAAATCGCATCAAATCCCGACCTAGTCCTTCGTAAACCAGTCACAAAATTCATGGCAATTCCTTCCCACTTTCACTGAGGAATCTCAAGTAGCTCTAACATTCCTGACGTTCTCTGGGGCTCTATCTTCACTCTCTGACACGTCAGACACTTAGACACAACTGTAGCTACATTTTATCTCATGCCACCAGAACATCTTTTTTAGATCATAGTACATCTTTATACTTCCTGGATGAATAGAAAACCTGCTGTTATGAGCTTCCAATAACAACTCTGGTCTCAGACTTTCGACATCCAGAACACAAATTCTCCCTTTATACCTCCACAACCCCTCCTCATCCTCAATAAACTCTCCATGCCTCTTCTTACCAATTGGTTGAAACATCTTCTGAAGTTCTTGTTCGTCTTGCTGAGCCTTTTGAATTTCTGACTTAAACATACTCGAAATGCACAACTGGTTCAAACAGGCTTGTCCGTTAGCTTCACCAATATCCAGCTTAAGTTCTGCAAACTTATCTACTAACTCCTCTTCCTTGATCCTCATCCAAGAAACAGTCAAAGACTTTCTACTCAAAAAGTCCGCTACCACATTATCCTTCCCAGGGTGATAACTCAGTTCAAAATCAAAATCCTTAAGCAGCTCCATACACCCCCTCTGACGCATATTGAGCTCTTTCTAATCAAAGATATGCTTAAGACTCTTGTGATCAGAAAAGACTCTAAAACTCACTCCGTACAAGTAATACCTCCAAATCTTCAACGCAGACACAATCACTGCCAATTCCAAGTCATGAGTTGGATAATTCACCTCATGTGGTCTCAATTAACGCGATGCGTGAGCCACCACATTCCGGTGTTGCATCAACACGCAACCCAAACCATTCAGAGAAGTATCACATTATACTTTAAACGGCTCATGTAGTTCAGGTAGAATTAAAACTGGCGCTGAAGTCAACTTTTGTTTCAAAGTCTGAAGGGTCTCCTCACACTCCGCCGTCACACAAACGGTGTCTCTTTCCTAGTTAACTTAGTCATTGGTAGTGCGATTTGTGAGAACCCGTGAATAAAAATTCTGTAATATCCAGCTAACCCCAAAAAGCTCCTAACATCTGTTACCGTCGTCGGTCTTTCCTATTCCACCACCGCCTCTACTTTTGAAGGATCTACGGCTATTCCATCTTTACTCACCACGTGACCTAAGAACTTCACTTCCTCCTTCCAGAACTCGCATTTGGACAACTTAGCATATAATTCTCTCTCCTTCAAAACTTGTAGCACAATCCTCAGATGTTCTTCATGCTCCTTCGCCGTCTTTGAGTAAACTAAGATGTCGTCTATGAAAACCACCACGAATTTGTCCAAAAAGGGACGAATACTCTCTTCATGTAATCCATGAACACAGTAGGTGCATTCGTCAACCCAAAGGACATCACCGCAAACTCATAGTGTCCATATGGCATCCTAAATACAGTTTTTGGAATGTCATCCTCCTTCACCTGTATATGATGGTAACCAGATCTCAGATCAATCTTGGAAAATACCCCATCTCCTTGCAATTGATCCATTAAGTCATGTATCCTCGGCAACGGATAGTTGTTCTTCATTGTCACTTTGTTCAATTGTCGGTAATCCACACAAAGTCGCATTTCCCCATCTTTTTTCTTTACCAACAAAACTGGTGCTCCCCACAGAGATACACTCGGTCGAATAAACCTCTTGTTTAGAAGCTCTTCCGACTGAGTCTTAAGTTCAGGTAGCTTATCAGAGCCATTCGATACAGCGTAATCGACACTGGTCCAGCTCCTGGCACCAATTCAATTGCAAATTCAATTTCCCTTTGAGGCGGAAATTCACGAATATATTCAGGAAATACTTCAGGAAAATCTCTAACAACCGGAATTTGATCTAACCTCTATTCATCGCCTAATGCATTCATAGCCAACAATATATAACCCTGACACTCCTCTCCACTACAGTTCACCAACACAGAGTTCAGGTAATAACCCTCAACTATCACTGCTCCACCTTTCCCTTATGGCATAAACTGAATTGATCGCTCAAAGCAATCCAATAAAACCCGATTATTTGACAACCAGTCAAACCCCAAATTCATTTTCAACCCAACCATTGGTAAACAAATCAAATCATGAATGAATTCTCTACTCTCAAGCTTGAAAGATACTTGCCTACAACCTAACTTTGTCACAACCATCTGGTACGGGGTATGCACATGCAAATCAAAAGATAATTCTGGCATTTTCAATCCTAGTTCCTCAACTTTATCAAATGCAATAAACGAATGCGAAGCTCCAGTATCATATAATGCAACCAATGTTTTATCACCAATTAAATATATACCTCTCATTAAGGGATCCCCCTTAGCCGCATCATTTGCGTTCACAGCAAACACCCTTCCTTGGTGTTGATTCTGACCTGCATTTGGTTCCTCCCACGAGGACAATCCTTCGCCAGATGTCCAGGCAATCCACATGTAAAGCATCTACCTATACCCAACTTGCACGAATCATAAGGATGAAACGCCCACAACGATTACAAATTAAATCCGGAGATGTTTTACCCTGATTACCTCTTCCTCTCGCCTGGTGGTACTGATCAAAAGTGGGCTTCTAATGTTGCCTTGACCTTGAGAGAGATGTCCTCCCCTCTTGAAGTTCTGACCCCTCGGCTGAAAGTACTTGCCTTGGCCTCTAGCATTGTTTCCTCCTCGGTTATCTCTCGCCAATGTCACCTTCTTAGCACACTCCTCCACCACCCTTGCCTTGTTTACAAGCTCAGAAAACACTCATATCTCCAAAGGAGCCACAGCAGTCATAATGGTGTCCCTCAAACCCCCTTGATACTTTATACACTTCCAACTCTCGTAGGACTCTGGGGCACCTTGACACACCCTAGAGAACCTACAGATTTCCTCGAACCAACTAGTGTACTCGGCCACAGACAATGAGCCTTGCTTCAGCTGCATAAGCTTTAACTCCTTAGCTTCTCTTACCGACCCTGGGAAATACTTCCTATAGAACGCCGTTTGAAACACGTCCCAAGGAATCTTCGCATTTAGAAGTCGCAGCAACTAGCACTCTCCTTACCACCAATGTTGTGCCTCTCCTAACAGTTGATAGGCTGCAAACTCTACGTATTTGTTAGCTGGAACATGCTGAGCCTGTAGTGCGCACTCCATAGCTCGAAACCAATTGTCCACTTCAGTGGAGTTGGTTGAACCTCTAAAAATCGGTGCATGAACCTTGAGAAACGAATCCAAGGTCATCGGAGCACCTCCTAAGTCATTACTGTCTCCTTCGCCATTTCCATTCTTGTTTCCATTATCGTTCTCCAATGGTTGACCCATCCTTTCCATGGCTTGCATGGTTGCCGCAGCGTTAGCTTGCATAGTATTTTCCAGATTAGTCATAGCCGCCATGAACTCGGCATGGTTGTTGGCCGATTGGTCATTCTTAGTTCCTCCCCATGTACGAGTACAACCTCGTCCGCGAGTAGCCATTAGGGTTCCTGTCTACAACAAACAGTCGATATCAAGGTGACCAGTCTCAATATCAAAAATCTAGTGCTTCAATTATCCCAAAAAGGTACTCACAAACAAGCATGCTATGCATATATGAAGCAAATAACCTAAATAGCATCAAAGAAAAAGACACAGGGTATGCAATGGAGCACAATCGGTCCATCCCTCAGGCTCACAAGGACGAACCACTCTGATACCACTAAATGTAACACCCTAATTACCCTAAGCCTTACCTCATGCCATAAAGAAAAGGTTAATTAAAGGTCACGACAATTCTAAGGATTATACATTAATATATATAGAAGGATATAATAATTCTAGAAGCCCGATGAAGAAATAAGCTCAAAAACAGAGTTTCAAAAGCGCAAAACATTCACACGAAGCCACAAACTTAAGACATAGGATATAGATACAAGATTAGAAAGCTTAAATAGATATATGAGTATAATAGTCATAAGGAACTAGCCTCAGCCTGCGGAATTTAGGCCAACTAGTTACATATAGACATACAGAGCTTTGAAAGTAAAACCAACATATACAATATATCTCTCTCAAAGTAAGCCTCTAAGGCAAATATAAATACAAAAGTAGGAGTACTAAACAAAAGAAATTAAAAGACTCCAAAAGATAATCAAGATCCTTCGCTCTGTCACCATCTCGCAACTCACCGAGGTAGGTTATGCCCTGCATATGAAAAACAACAACAAAGTATGGAATGAGAACCGGAGGTTCTCATTATGGTAACAGTGCCCAGTAATGTGAGATATAAGACTCTGGGACGCCAGAGGCAATCCTAGAACTTCATATCAATTATAAATATTCAAGCTTAAAGCATACTAAAGTTTAAAACCATCACTTTAAAACCATAATGAAAGTAAGGGTAATCTAACATTTACACCGCTGTCCCACAGTCTTCACCAGCCTAACCTCCATGCGATCCCATCGCCACCACCTTCCGAACCTCCTCAATCCCAGCAGAAAACACAAGTAATAACAATGCAAGTAAAACATAAGTATAATCATGTATATCAAGAAATTCAAGAAGCAAATAATCATGTTATACAATTAGGTAAACAATGCAAGTTAGCAAAGAAAACAAACAGATAAAATATGCATATGATGAATGTCTGTCTTATTTGGCTGTGATATCTCATCGTCGGTTCAACTGCCAACCTGACACATCCCCATGGAGATGTCGCCTTTCGGTCATGAATATAACTGGGATCCCCCCACAGATATAGTGTCGGGCACACTACCCACGGATATAGTGTCGGGCACACTCTTGTAATCCGGATGTGAGCGAGATACTCTGCCATAGACTTCACATCTCAACGTAAGCGGCACTAACCACCGCCCTTACGTCGCCACCGCGACCTCGACAGGCGGGATTGACCTACCATCCCTGCCAGGTGCATAGTGTAAGACCAAAGACTTTTGAAAAGTCCTATTTTGAACTAATCTCAAATTATATATATTTATTTATAGTTTTAATTTTAGAAATTATTTTTATTGAAAAATAATTAAAGGCAATTAATTGGATTTGAAATAAAAATTAAGGTTTTTATCCATACTCTATACTTATGGATTATTTTCCTATTTATGATTTAAAGTTCTAAGAAATTCGAAAATAATGAGGTTTGGCTATTTAAATTAGAATTTTGTCTAATTTTATAATTATTGAATTATTTTTTTATGTTTAAATTATGAAGTTGGAACTTATGAAATAATAAGAATTTTATATGATTTAATTTTAGATAATTTATATTTATATCATTTAATACCTTAAGTTTAAAGATAAAGAAATTTAATTATATTACCATGTATTTTCAATTAGAATAATTCATTAAGAATCAATTAGTATTTTTATACCACAAATATTTTAAAGTAACTTTAGAGATTAAATTAGTTTTTTTTTAAAATTAGTACTCTATGCTCCAATTTTATTAAAATTATCTTATTCAAATTAAACCCAAAATCCCCAATTTTATACACAAACTCTAATTCTATTAACACACTTTTTACCCTATTCCTAAATGAAATCCTAGCCGCTACTTTTTTTTTTCCTTGAGCAAACATACATAAAATACAACACCACACAACTCCTTCAGAAAAGAAAATGAAACAAAAAGGGAAGGAGGAGAGGGATCCACGGAGAGAAAAGAGAAGAGGGGAAGGAGGAGCATCGCGGCCGCGCCACCACGCCTCGCCGTCGAGCTCATCCCGCCGCCGCCCAGCTGCGCCCAGCCCACTGCTAGTCACTGCTGTCGTCGCCAACAATGGAGGAGAGAGAAAGAGGCGAACACGAGGAGAGAGGGAAGGAGCTCGCGAAGGAGCTGTCGCCGTCGAAGCTGGGTCTGTCGTCGTCTTCGCGGGTTCCGGTCGTCATCGTCGTCTCTGCCGTGAAGCCCATTGCCGCCGTCCTTCTCGCCATGAAACCAGCGCTGCCATCGTCATCATCATGGATTGCTACTGCACGTGACGCCGCCGTCGCCGCCTCGGAGTCCGTCGCCGTCAAGCAGAACGACGGGCAGAGAGAGGATCCCCAGGTGAGAGAGAGAGAAACCAGGGAAGGCCGCGACCTGTCCAGCCGCCGTGCCCAGTCGTAGCTCGCGTTGTCGGCGCCGTCTCCGTCTGAACCGTCGCCAGATCCGCCGCTGCTGAAGCTTCTAGCCGCGCCTCTGCGTTACCGGAGCTCCACGCCGCTGCCACTGCCACCAAAAACCACCACTGAGGCCTAAGTCTGTTTGGGTAAGCGATGCATTCTGAAATCTTTAAATTAGTATTTTTGTTTTAAATTGTTTGAGGATCTGGGGTCTTGGTGTCATAGGATCGAGTTACGGGTCTTGAATGCTGAGTTCTATGGCTGCTACATACAGCATCAAGGTGCTGCGTCGTCATCGGGGCTGCTGTTGCTCCGTTTTCTCGATCATTCGTCAGCCCAGTAAGTCGTTCCTTGTTCCAAACTCTTTTAGCTGATGTTCTGTTATAGATTATTGAGTTTTACGCAACATTAATGTTTTAGGATTGAGCTAAGGTTGTGTTTAGAGGCTGTGGCTACTCCTGGAATGGTCAGTATTGATGCTGTTGTTGTGGGATAAGAATAGAAATGCAGTTTGTCGCGTAGTTGAATCGCGAATGAGGTAGGGTTTTTTCTTAAAATCTAATTTATATTACAGAGTTGTGATAAATAGATATTAATGCGAGAGAACATATGCCTGTGATTATAATTGTCTTCTAAATGTGGTTGTTTGCTGGACTGAATGACTGATTGCTTGACTGCTTGAGTAGTTTGTGATTGCTGAAAAGAAATTAGTTTGAAAGGTTATTTAGTTGATTATTATGAAAAATGGCTTTTCTTGGTTTTGAAGCTATTTTTGATGATGTAAAGGAACTGGCTTTGGAAATGGTTTAATTTTGAGTTAGTGACTTTATAAATGATTAGTATTTGAGCTGGTTTGATTTTAAAAAGAGATCTATTATGGGCACTGATTCGCTTTGAAAATTATTTGATATTGGAACTAGCCGAATCTTGGAAAATGATTGAGGTTTTGGAAAGGTTTGAGAAATGTTTGGATGGGACCCGAAAAGGGTAGCAGAATCCGAGTTTTAGAGGAGATGCTGCCGAAATTTTATAAAATTAGAAGTTTCATTTGAAGTAGTTATTTTAAAAGGTTTAATTTTAAGCATTATATAATTTAAGAATACTTCATTTATCAAAGAAAAAGTTATGTTTTGGATTGAGAATTGTTAGTGAACGAAACGAAAAGAAGGATGATGAGGATTGATTTGAAATATGATTTTTGAATGAATATGGAAATGGATATGGATTGACGAATGATGATGATATTGAGAATGGCTTAGATGTTGATAAATGATGAATGAATTATTTATATGGCTTATGAATTTGAAATATCTGAGATACGAGGTTCCCTGGATTAAGTGCCGTGGCTTGCCACCACGTGTACCAGGTTGAAAACTCGATACTCTGTTGACCCTACGACGTAAGTGTGACCGGGCACTATATAAATTCCCGGGAATGTTACCCCTATTGAGCAATATTGATTATTTGAGAAAAAGCTATGCATAGACTCTTGGGGATGCACGTCGGGGGATGGTCTAAGGACAATTCAGACTTGTTGGGTTGGCTGGATAACCGACAGATGAGCCTCATCAGCCATAGGACAGGCATGCATCATATGCATTCGTATGCTTTGCTTGGGTTTGAAATTGTTTTGGTTTGCCTAATTTCTAAACTGTTCTTAACTGCTACTTGAACTATTTGCTGTAGCTGCTACCTACTTGTGCTTTCCTTGTCTGTCTTGCCTGTGTTTGTCCTGGCGTGCTACATTTGAGAATGAACCTTGGTGCTGAATTAATGACTGTGTTGTTTGATTGTGTGGTTTTTTTTTCTGATTGAGATTTGCTTATGAGAAAGGAAAGATTTTGAATTTCTAAAAATGTTAAACACTGCCTTTTTGAAAAGGTTTTGAACGATTAGCTATTGGATTTTAGAAGTATTTATAAGACAATGATAATCACAGAATCTGAAAACAGTTTTCTTATTGAATATCTTCTTATGACAACTTTGAAACTCCGTGGTGAGACCGTGTGGTTAGGTTCTCACCCCCCTACAGCTTTACCTTTTCAGGAACCGGATGAAGAAGCGTTAAGAAGAGTTATACTGCGTTTGGTTGATATGTTGTTGTATTAATTAGATTATTTTATTCCCTCGTCTTTGTTATTACAAGTTTGTAAGAGGGATAGGAATTGTATGTTTTATATGTATATTATATTATGAGTTATTATGTAAGGAATCTTGTATATGAATCTATGCCTGTTTGTATTTTTCTTAAGATAAAGTGTTTATTTCCGGTTTTCAAGGAAATCAGCGATACAGTGTTGAGTCACATGCTCCTATTTTAGTATTTAGTATGTAAAGTAGTCGTAATACTCCTTGCTATCAGAGTAGCGCAGCCGAAAGCGTGACTTCTAATAGTGAGGGTGTTACATTATGGTATCAAAGCAGTCTTTCCTGTAGAGCCTTGCGAATGGATTGTTTATGCTTCAATTGCATACTCTGAGAGTTTGTCATGTAGCAGGTCTTGTTTGAATAACGAGAATTAGAGCTTTATGCACATGACGGTCTATTGATTAATGCCAATAGTCTTGCATTGCATAATTCCTGGTATTAAGTTTGGCCGGCTTAACACTAGTGAATTATGTATATGGAAACACCAATGGGTTATCATAGACAATATGCGAGTCATAGGTAATGCGAATCGCAGGTTTTGGGAACGTTAGGAGTTAATTCTTGAGGTTACTCGGTTAGGTGTCTTGAACTCTGCGAATATCACTTATCTTATTCCTGCTTGGTATGCTCTAAGGTTCTTGTCTGCGATACTTTTCTTGGAAAGTGAACAGATTATCTTTCAATCCTACTCTCTTGTTCACGTACGCTTTTGTTTGATCCTAACTGCATATGCCTGTTTAAAACCCTTGGTGTATTTACCTTCTTTATTTAGGCACTTCTTTTTGAATCACATATTTTTTATATACATTTGAATCTGTTTTGATGCAGGACAGCTTTTTAAATTCATATTTCGAGTCTTTTGTAAATAAATTGTAATTTAGTTTTCCTCTTATTTGACAATAATTACAGCCATTCTTTAAATCTTAACAAAACCGTTTTTGATTTGAAATATACAACCACTTTTAATTTGATATGTACTTCTTTATATAAACGTTAAAAGTTTCTTATACAGTTTAAAACTAGTTGTTTCCAATACCTCGCCTGTTTCTTCACTGATTTATGGAAATGTATATATACTTTAAATACAATTTGATTTTCTAACAATTTTATTACAGTTTTTGCGAATATCCTGATTTGACTATATATTTAGATATTTTTCAAAGAAAGGTTTTTGTCTCTTTCCAGTTGGTTTTGTTTGGTAAGCTTCACCTAATTTATTTTTTTCATTCGAATTTGGTTTAGCATACTATATTATTTATGCAATTGTTGTTCTTACAAAAAAAATGTTGGACTCATGTCTTTATTCTCATGAATGGACCAATTTCTTTCTTAAACTTTTTTATTTCTGTGGATGTCATATTTAATTCTGTTTTTAACTACCCTTTTATTTTTTTAAACGTCACCATTAGTCTTAGTTTTCCATTTCTTGCGAATCTCATTCTCATCCGAATCAACTTTAATTCGTTTCCATCTAATGCACCATTTGTCCTTTTATTTGTCTTTCTTTAGTCAAAGGTTCTTTCTTGAGAATTTTCTATTGATTGAGTTGTCTTCCTGGCGTGTTTTGTATTCTTTTAGACCAATTGAAAACTCATTTGATAATCCATACCCAGTGAGTTCTTGTTTGAATTCCCTTAATTAAAGGTCCTTTCTTCCATGGACTGATTTCATTTTAAGCACATCGTGATCTTCTTAAATGATACTTGCGAGGCGATTATTTCAAGTATACTTTCAGAATTTTGTTTTGAACCATTTTTGAAAAGGTTTTAAATTCTTTTGAAGAAATTTAAGTGTTGAATCAACTTTTTTAAGTTGTTAAGTTTCTTCTTAAGCTTTTTGTTTCTATGAGTGACATGCTTTATGAATCCTAATTGAAATCCTTTAATTTAAGTCTCTTTCTTAAAATGAGTTAGTTTCTTTTTTTTAGCACATAAAAAATATTATTGAACATCCTTATAAAGTTGTGACTTAAAGTATATTATTGAAGTTTTGTCTTAAACCTTTTTAAACAAGTTTCGATTTATTTTTATGCAAAGTTGTCCCTGACTAGAATTGCTTTACTTAAGCAGTGCCTCTCTTTGGTGTAATTTGAACTTGTTTTGGGGCGATACATCTATTGAAGTTTTAATAAAATCGCTTTCAATTTAGCGTACACTCCTTTACCTTATACTCTGAAAATTTCTATGTGATTTAAACCTGTTTGGTTGTAATGCATCATCTTTTCTTTTATGAGTAAAAATTTATCTCAGATTTTCTTCCAACAAGATTATAGTTTTCATACATGCTTAAAAAAAAAGAATAGAAAATACAATTTTGCTCTTAGCCAAATTAATCTTTCCATTTACAAAGTTTGTGTAATCTATTTCCACTTGAATTTATATTGAAATAGTGCCACATTTATGCTTTTATTAATCTTTTGAAGGATGTTTGTTATCCATTTTCTCTTTCAGAACATGAAATGATTTTCCCTTAAGTTTTCCATTCTTTACGAACAATGCATTCGAAAATATTTTTAAACCATACTCTTGAGTTCTATAAACTTTGTTTTTGGTTTGGATATTCTTCTTCTGTAAACCTCATATTTCTTGATTTAGCTTGAATTCGTTTCAAAATACTGTGTTATTTTTCATCTTATTGATCCTATCCAATCCCTTTGACTCAAGAGTTACTCTTAAAGTTATCAGTTGATGCTTTTTCCAACATTCTTCATTACTTGTTTATCCTTGTCTACTTGTGATTTCAATAATTCTTTCAAATTCTCACGAACACGATCCTTTTTACTTTTCTTTCTTTTCTATGGTCTACTATCCTTCTAAGTATACTCGAGATTAATTTTAGCATTTTGTGCGACCATTAGACTTAGTATACGACACATTAGTCCTTTAGGACACGTTTGGTGAATGCAAAAGGTGAATAAGTGTACGACATCACAGGGAGTTGTGAAACCTTGTTTTACGTGAAAGAGTTTTGTTGATGTGGGACTTATAACCAGTAGTAAGGATTGCAAAGTGTTTAACAAAGTTGAGAACCTTCGGATGAGTTGCTCAATGAAGTACGGTTAAAAATGATGGAGATAAATTATGTTGAAGTTTGAATAATTGAATCTCTAAAGTTGATATAAGATCAGTATGTGGACGTTAAGCACATCATTTTAACCCCAACTTGTGTTATAACCTTTTGCCGCATTGCTTTACCATCAAATATTTGAAACATATCATCTTGCACATCAAGTCTATCTTGTAACTTATGTTTCACATCATACTTATATCCTTTATATTTTTATGCCATATGAAAATTCTGGTATTTGAAACTATTTGTGTGTGTATATATATATATATATATATATATATATATATATATTGAGGACTTGTTGCCATTTCTTTAAATAAGTTCAAAAGTGAAGTAATATGAAAATCTCTCTCATTTTGTATCAATTTTCGAGGGCGAAAATTTTTATAAGGTGGGTAGGATGTAAGACCAAAGACTTTTGAAAAGTCCTATTTTGAACTAATCTCAAATTATATATATTTATTTATAGTTTTAATTTTAGAAATTATTTTTATTGAAAAATAATTAAAGGCAATTAATTGGATTTGAAATAAAAATTAAGGTTTTTATCCAAACTCTATACTTATAGATTATTTTCCTATTTATGATTTAAAGTTCTAAGAAATTCGAAAATAATGAGGTTTGGCTATTTAAATTAGAATTTTGTCTAATTTTATAATTATTGAATTATTTTTTTATGTTTAAATTATGAAGTTGGAAGTTATGAAATAATAATAATTTTATATGATTTAATTTTAGATAATTTATATTTATATCATTTAATACCTTAAGTTTAAAGATAAAGAAATTTAATTATATTACCATGTATTTTCAATTAGAATAATTCATTGAGAATCAATTAATATTTTTATACCACAAATATTTTAAAGTAACTTTAGAGATTAAATTAGTTTTTTTAAAAATTAGTACTCTATGCTCCAATTTTATTAAAATTATCTTATTCAAATTAAACCCAAAATCCCCAATTTTATACACAAACCCTAATTCTATTAACACACTTTTTACCCTATTCCTAAATGAAACCCTAGCTGCTACTTTTCCTTTTCCTTCAGCAAACCTACACAAAATACAACACCAAACAAATTTATATTTTTATCAATTAATCCACTGAAAATTGATAAAATTAGAAGTGTAACTGCAATTCCAATTAAAAAAGTGGTTAGGGTTCTGCATTTAGTGTTGCTTCCAAATATTTTTTCAGTTCTCTACTTTGTCATCATGACTTCCAGTGCCTCCAATCTTTCCTCCATCTTCTTCAAACTTTCAACCACTCCATTCTGATTGATATCGGCTTTATGTGTATATAAAGCAATATATTCTTCAAGCCAAGCAAATATTTGCAATGTGGAGCTACGGTATGCGATAAATAACACTCCATGGTAACAACAACAAATTTTGAAACAAAATAAATTTAAAGAATCTTACCTTAAAATAAGAGAAAAAAAAAAGCATGTTCAGATTTTCTGCGGTGCTAAATTTAAACAATATTGCATATGTGCCACAATGATATCTGGGTGCCACAAATTTTTTCTTGCCTTGGTTTACCCTTTTTCCTATACTCCCAGTGGAACTCAGAGTTGGACTCCAGCACAAATTGTTTCCAGCTTTACTACTTTTCTCCATGGTTCGTAAAGAAGAGTCTCTAACTTCTGTAGCCATAGTCTTCTTTGGGAGAAAAACGCTTATTTTCACTCTACATATAATGAAGATAATGAATAATAAAGAAAAAATCATAAACAACTTTGAACACCCAGATGATAACGCTTATTTATGGAATGCAATGTTTTGTCAAAGGTCCAGGAGGTGATTTGTCTCAATTATGAAAGAGAAAAATCCACGTGTACAACTTACTGACACATCAGCAAGTGATTTGTTGGAAATCGATTGTAAAGACGAAATTGTACATATATAAAAATAGATAGAGATCAATTTAAATTTTTATATTTATTAAGAAATGCAAAATTCATCGGACAAATAGTTAGGATCGACATTTACTCTAAATTAAATAATATTCTCAACTTCTTGTGGCACAGTTGCAATATGATTATTTGTAACAATAAACTGGAGGTTTAATTATTTTTCTGGTCCTATAGTTTCGCAAAATTTTCAATTAAGTCCCTATACTTTTTTTATTTTAATTGAGCCCTTGAATCAATTTTTTTTTAATTGACTACACTTTTTTTTCCTTTTATTTAGGTTCTGTACCATTTTTTTTTAGTTGGGTCTCTATAAAATTAAGTCAATTACTACTAAAAAGGACTTAATTAAAAAAAAATTTGGTACAAGAACTCAATTAAAAAAAAATATAAAAATTTAATTAAAAATTTTACAAAACTATAAAAACAACAGAGTAATTAAACCTAAATTGAAATACCATCCTATCATTATTTTCATGTGAGAGATAACCGCCAATAGTAAAAATTTGTTTTTCTCGTATAAAATCAGTACATAACCACGAACTTAGTTTATTAGTATCTTGATTCTTGACATAATGGTTCTTTCAATTTTGGATGTTTATCAGCAACGATGCTCATCCAAACCTCACTTCTATTAATGGTTCTTACAAACTAAATCGGATTAGTCTTCAGTTTTTTATTTGACCGACCGATACAGTTCAATTTTAGAACTATGTAATAATATTTTAAATAATATTAAATAATGAATTACTAATTTTAAAAATATTTAAGTCAAATTATACTTTGAAAATTTATTTCTAGCAACTATAAAAATTTCACTACTAAAAATAATACATATATTACAAATGTAAAAAGAAAAAAAAATACAAAAAAACATAATCGGTTGTTGGAATCCAACCAATTTGGTCGTAATCGAGATGGACTTAATTGATTTTTGCTCCAAAAAATAATTTGATATTTAAATGTTGTTTAATTGTTTTTGAAAAGATATTTTTAATTTGTTTATGAAAATTTTCTTGTTAACGTAAGCTTATGTACTATATCTATTGACTATTAGATTAGGCTTAAAAGAGATTTGGTGTACTTTTTAAATATAAAATTATAAACATTATGTTTTACATATAATTTAAAGACTAAAACAAGAGAATTATTTTAATACAAAGAATCATCTTAATAATTCTAGTTTAAAAAACAAAAATATTATAATCCTCACATCGAAAAATAGCAAAGTAATGTTATACATACACACAAAAAATTAACAATCAAATTAACTACTATATATTATATATAAATATATATTATTTAATTTATTTTAATGTATATTTTTTATAAATAATTAATTTAGTAACTGATTTTTTTGTATATATATGACATGATTAAAAATTTTGCTTAAAATTAAAAGAAAAAAATGAAAAAGATAAAATATAAAATTGTCAAAGAAATTTGAATAATAAAATTTGAACTTAATAGCGAGCTAACTTTTTCAATGTCAATATCAATTGATTTTTTCATTCTAAATTTTGAACTTAATTTTAAATTTTGAATTTTATATGCTAAATTTAAATTTTAAAAATTAAATTCTCAAAATTAAATATTTAAAAATTTTACAAGTTAAAAAAAATTGACATACTCCTCCGTAAAAGTTTGACTAAATGCAAAAAAGGAAAAGTGATCCAAACACGTTAGGAGGGATTTTGGTAGGCTAAAATTTTTATATATGGATAATTTTAATGTGAAATATAAAAATATTACTGATGTGTTGTAATAAAAAATTTTTTTAATCATCAAAAAACAAAACATCACTGATGTTTTGTAATAAAAAATATTATTTTAATTATTAAAACATAAAATATTAGTGACGTTTTGTTAGAAAAATATTATTTTAATTGAAGAAACACAATTGACGTTTTGTAAATGACCATAGTTGTGTTTAATACACAGTTTAGTTCATGATAAAGGATTTCACCTCTAACAATACAATATTAAAAAAAAGGTTGGATTTTGGTAACAAATTGTATCTTCTCCTGAAATGGAATTTTTATTTTTTATTTTTTAATTATTTATTTTATTAAATATAATCTTATTATTTAATATCTTTTCTCACATATTTTTTAAATTAAATTTAAAAATTATATAATAAAAAATTATACCAGACAAAACAATTAAGAGAAAAGACATAATAAATAGATATATTCCCAATTTCCCATATTTGAATTAATTTTGAAAATTGCAAAACGAACTTCCCCGAATCTGCGGTTTTTTCCACAAGCAAAGAATCAAGTCAGCAAAAGCAGGATTTGCCTAAAAATAAGTTCTTTCTTCTCCCATTATTTGATCTTTCTTCTCTTCTCCTTCTTCCACCAGTTCTCCAACAGCATCATCGAGATTTGAGGTATTTCAAATTATCTTCGAAGTTTCTATTTCTCTTTTCAATTTTACTCTCAGTATGCTGTTAGGTAGCAGTTAGAACTTAGAAACTTAGAATTGTAGAAAACGAAAGAAGAGGGAGGAAAAGAAAGGGGTTTCCGATCATTTGATGGTTAGTGATTATAATGCACTTTATTGATCACAGTAGAGAATGAATGCATTCCTATGAAAATTTATAAATTGTTTTCATAACCCTATCAATGGAGGATCCTGCTGTGTAGTTTTTGAGTGCAGAAGAGAAGTGTGGATTGTATCTTAATATTTCCGCAGGCACATGGATGAGTCAAATAAGCATAAGGCCATCAGAGCCAAAGAGATTTCTGAGAAAATGTTTGCTGCAGGTGATGTTTATACTGCAATGAGGTTCGCTTGTATGGCTCGAAATTTGTTTCCTGGTCTTGAGGGTATTAAGCAGATGATAAAAATATTTGGTATATACCTGGCTGCTAAGATCAAAATAAATGGTGAAATTGATTGGTACACTATGCTTGGTGTAGGTGCGCAAGACGATGTTGCCATAATGAGGGAATCGTACATGAGTTTAGCTTCCCTGATTCACTCTGAGGAGAACAAGTTTGTTGGCGCAGATGGGGCCTTTGAACTTGTTTCGCAAGCATGGAGTGTGCTGTCGGATAAGGCTAAGAGGGCAATGTTCGATGAGAAGATTAATGCCCCAGCATTCGATGAGGAGGTGAAGGTGGAAACATGTAAACTTGCAACTGAGTGTGAATATATACCATCACAAGAGGGGGATAATTGTGATCACAATGTTACTGAGGCTGCCTCTTCAAATGCAAAGATTCAGAAGGACAATTCACCTGCATCAAGATCAAGTACATTTTGGACTATGTGCCGTAGGTGCAAGCTTGTATTCCTGTACCCTAGAGTTAAAGTTAACTGTAGACTTTTGTGTTTTGTTTGCAACAAAGAATTTATGGCAGTTGAACTAGATAGACGGAGGGTTTTATCAGCAAGGAGGCGCTCCAGGGGTTTGCACACTGTCAATCCACAGGCACATGATGTAAGCAACTTTCATGGCAGTACATTACTGAGAAAAACTTGTCAGGGTTCCTCTGCAACTCAAGAAAAAGATGTTCAACAGATGTATCAGAAAGTAAAGCGAAAGCGCAATGAGGAGCAAGTAACAGAGAGGGAAAATGCCTCCCAAGAGGAGCACCCTGTTGCTAAAAGAAGTTACTTTAATCCTTCCAAGATAAGAAGTGCCTTGGAGGATATGAGCTTGACCGGCTCTGATGAGCGAAACACAAAGGAGCCAGATTTCAAATATAGCGGGACAAGCCAACCTAAAGAGAGCGGCATTGCAAAAGGCATCTACCAGGTGGAGCTTCGTAACCATTTTATGGACGTTGCTGTAAATGCGCTTAGTACAAAACTAGCTGCTCTTAATCCGGATACTAATGATAGCCAGAAAGCAAATGAGACGGGGGAAACATTTTTGAGAGAATCTGAAAGTTATGATCAAGACAATTGTGAGAAGCCAGAAGAAAGGACAAGCGGAGTCCAAGCAACCATGCCATCTGCAGGCTCTAATACTATGACTGACATGCTAACAAAATCTTTGGGGAAGATGTCAATAGAGTTTCCAACTTCCAAATAATGCAGATAAAGAAGTATAGAAGCAGTTAATGGTGACAGTAAAGAATCTAGTCTTTGATTGTAGATTTTTAATCATTTGATTTTATGTGCATATATGGCATACTCCAGTTGAAACTTGAAAAGTTTATAATTCTAGTTATTGAATCGCAGACACTTCTAATTCTTTTACCATTGATATTGGATTCTTGTTACTAGAAATTTGAGTAATCTAATTCATTCGTATGTAGAACTTTTTGTAGAAAAGTAGAGGTCTACAGTCTACTGTTAAGTGAAGTCACGTTGGTTGTATCTAAAAGAAAACTATTTTTGTCAGGGGATTTATATGTTAGATGCCTATTGCCTAGGGTGAATGACAAAGAACAAATCATGGAATTTTTCTTTTATCGAAATTTATTACACAAACCTAAAACATTTTAAAGATGCTGTAAAGTTAAATAATTCTTTTTCCAGTTTCAAGTGCTAATCAATCACTGTTACCCCCTTTTTAAAAGAACAAAAAAAAAAAAAAAAACAAGTAATTTAAGCCACTAGAATCAGATAAATAATACAAGACTAGAGGATTTGCTTTTGATATATGGAAAGTCAGTAAGAAAAGGTCTTGAATCTCCGGACTTACAAAACATCTGCCTCTAAAAACTAGAAAACAAATCAAAAGCATGCACGACATTGATAAATTTGTGCTACAAGTTAAATTTAATTTATCGCTAGCTATCTATGTTTTATCTTAAATGGAGACAACAGATCTTCGGATTCTTTTGGTTGCAATTTTAACAAAAATAATGCTATACATTTAAATTTTTTTATGAATTAAATTTATCTAAATTAAACAATAAGACCTAAAATAATGTTAATTATAATTAATTTTTATTATATTAGACTAAATTAAATTTAGTTAACAAAAAAATTTAAATATATAGCATTATTCTTCTAAGAATGCTAGTGACCTAGGCTAAAAATGCTTTGAGCTTTGTGGAGACATCTTCGGAAGAGAATTTGATAAGCCGATTGAGGATGGATTTTGGTGGACTTTCTAATTTTATTTTACGGATCAAGAAACTGTTTTTAAACCAATCTCATGGCCTAACTCTGACCAAACTATGCCAAGTTGATTTGCTTGTTGATATTCTCGTTATATGATAAAATATATAAAAACTAACTTATAATGAATTAATATTAATTAATTTTAAAACTAAAATTTATTATTTCAGATCTTTTGTTGTTTATTATTTAAAATTTAAAATAAAAAATTTAAATTTTAAAATAAATAAAATAATTTAAGCAATAAATTAATATTAACTTAGTATTATTTCAATCAAAATAAATTAGTTGAAGAGGAAAAAAAAAATATCCTCCTTTGAATTTTTCTTTTTAACCTTTAAGATTTGTCAATTCACTAATTTATTGGTTGATTATTGATCAAAGAAAAATTAGTTATTTAAAAAACCTCTTTTTCCATTCATCAGCAGATTAACAAAACAGTTGTGTATTAGTAGCGTATATATGCCACATATATATAGGACCTCAAACTTCATCCATGGAGACACAATGCAAGCAACATTACATTGTACATACTCTTATTCACAAATTAAACGCAAGACGATAGTGATGATGATCCCCTTCAACTCGCGAAAAGACTCTAAATTCAAAGCTCTTGACGCTTGGCGCCACTGTTGTCGAGTTTGGCGGGACCCTCACCCTCAGACTCCCCAGGAGCAATGGTAACCACCCTAGGACCCTTGATCTTATCAGGTGACAACTTATCAAGAATCAAAGTAAGCACACCGTTGTCAAGCTTCGCCTTAACAGAATCCAAGTCAACATTCTCCGGCATCCGAAACTGCCTCCAGAACTTTCCATATGACCTCTCAACCCTATGCCAGTGATCTCCCTTCCTTTCTTCCTCCCTCTTGCGCTCTCCGCTCACTCGCAGCACCCTTCCTTCGTCAACCTCGATCTTAATCTCGTCTCTCTTCAGCCCCGGCACGTCCAGCATGATCACGTGACCCTCCGGAGTCTCCTTCCAGTCTACTCTCGCCGGCGAGAGCGCCATCGCCGCTTGCTCGTCCCTGCCGCCTACCCCGAATGGTACTTGCTCCAGCACTCGGAACGGGTCCGGCCAGAGGTCAGATAAGAGAGAGGTGGGAGGATCTATCAAAGGAAGGAGAGAAGCTTTTGTGTTGGAACAACATTGCGCAACAATAAGCAACAACAATGATGCTAGCAGCAACTTGAGTTTTTGTGGCCTCATTTTCGTTGTGCTTGGAATTCAGAACTTGGTTGGACTTGGCAGTGATGATGACTGATGAGTTAAGTGTAATTCTGGTGTCTATATATAGTGTGAAAGGATGTGCTTTAATTTGGTGGTAGAGATATGGAGAATGTTCCATTATGATTCGATAGTATAGGAACGTAAGAGCGAGTGCAAGAGTTTTCCTAAATGTTCCAGAGCCTTCTTGTCTTTTGCACATACTACTTTCAACTGTGGAGTATTAATATTAGTTATTAATAAATTTAGTAGTATCCAAAGTCCAAACTTTTAATAAACTATTTTAATTATTAATAAATTTTAATTATTAAATTAATTTTTAATTATTTATTTTTTAAATAAATAAGTTTTAGTGTTAAATTTTTATATTAAAGACAAACAAAATTTACTAATAAAATAATCTGACATAAAAATTTATTTATCAGGATCTTACTCATATATGTCCTAAAGTCATATTTTAAACATATCATAAAAAAAATTACTAAAAAGACTAATATCTTAAATAAATTTCTAAAAATCTTATGCTCCAACAGATTTGTCATAAAAAAAATTTAGGTTTTCAATTTTTAAGATTGTTAGATATATATTATATAAATCCCAAGCCAAGTTAAATAAGTTAACACAACATTTTCTTTCTTACGTAGAGATTGTAGGTGTAAGGTATCAGGTAAAATAATACGCGTTGCGTTGAGACAAATTAGTCCCTAGACACGTGGCTAAAACACCAAATGATGCCATTTTTAATAGACAAATTCGTCCTCCACCTTTGTTCCCCACCTTCTAGTTGTTTCTTTTGAGAGGACTAAATTGACATATATTTTATAAGTTTAGAGATTTTTTTTACTTATAACAAAATTTTAAGGGACTTATTTGACTTATATATAATTCAGAGAGAAAAGAAAAGATTGATTGGAGAGATATGTTAACATAGCTATTTTAGTTCAATTTGGTTACTGATGGGCTACCTGCAATTGCTATCTACTAAAATATAAAGCTATATAACAAGAAGGAGACGAAGGTGAAGGAGTGTCAAGCTGAGACAAAAAAAAAGTGCAGCACATGCAGGCAGTCAGTTATACTTATATCAGACTTCCACAATTTGAAAAAGTGAACGAATTATAGTCAAGAGAAGTTTGAAATATTTAAATATTAGTGAATAATGTTAAAATTCATAGAGAATTTTACTTTATACAAGTAAAGTTGAGAGTTGAAACTCTCATTATTCTCTTTCAATTTGTCTAATTTCATATAATGATCATCGTGTTTGGAAATGTAGACAAGAATAAATTTATTTTACTTATTTTTTAATAAAACTCATCATGTGGGAATTGACATTCGTTATTTCGCAGGCATTAATACTACTTTACATATAAGGGAAATAACACAAAGGATATCATTAACACATCTGCAATAGCCAGAGTTTTTACCCATCCATATACATCTTCATCATATTTACATGCATGCAAGTGAAATAACAAACAGAAGCAGAGCCTTAAATTACTCACAACATAAATAGTTAAATATACACACATAGTCAACAAAGAGAAGGGCAGAGTTGTCAATTTAAACTCAACTGCGGGAAACTATCCTCCAATGATAGATTATAAGATCTTCTAATCCAGGCTTTCTCCTTCTTGATTTGAACAAGTTGAGGGTAAACACACCATGGGAAGCTTAGAAAATGGTCCCTATTCATGCCTTCATTATACAGACCATAGTAATCAGGATGATAAGTAACATAATACCATGCAGAAGCCTTTGCATAGGCATCATCACCGTTGCCATCGTTGAACCACGTTCGAGCCTCTTTCCTTAGAGACCTCACAGCTGCATTAATTGCATCTGAATCCCTCCTTTTGGTGAAAGATTTTGACATTTTCATGATATTCCCGCTCAAGATTTCCGCTTCTGTTTTGATCCCGTAGTAGTCCATCAGATTTCCCAATTTGTAGTCATAGTTGGTTTTGTGAAAGAAAGCATCATCAGCATAATCCTCAAAACCATCAACTTCCATGTCGGGGTCATATGACTGTATAGCCACTTCCCAGGTAAAGGATGTGATCGAGCTGGCACTGGTTGCGATTCCTCGCACTTCCCTGAAAAGCTTTCCTATAATATTCTGCGACTCATAGGGATTTTTATCAGGCTTCTCCATGAAATCTGGATAATCTGTGACATAAAGTTCACGAGGAAGAACAGCTGGAACACCAGTTTTTGGAAAGTCAACCGCTATTGAAAATAACTTTGCTAGCTTGAGGCATGGTTCAGCCATTGCTTTTAAGGGCTCTCGATCAGCAAATACAGTGTGTGCATTGGCAATTATTCCTAGACTGTCATTAACTATGTAGTTTACAAAATACTCCTCAATCTCCTGTACCAAATAATTAAAAGAAAATTGAAATAAAAAGTGAATTGGTACAGAAGAGACTAAGATGAACTCAAAGACCATACGAAAAGTTAAATCGTTTCAGTATTTTGGTCTATCGTAAATTCATAACAAATAGAAAAGAAAATAGAGATATCTAAGTTATAGAGTTCAAGCTTCGTGGATGAAAAAGAGAAATGTTTCAGATGTGATCTGCGATAGAAGAGAATGACTAAAACAGGAGACATTTTGGGTGTTTTGAGGCTAGATTTTGGTATTTTTGAACATAACTAATATTTATGAGATTGTTTAACACTTCTGACTTATGAAATGAAACTAGAAAAAAATAAATAACAAAACGACATATATTTTAATTTAGAATGACTATTGGATTTAGATAATAGAATTGACGTGGACTGTATTTAAGTGACTAAGTGAAGTTGTGTTTACACTTTGAAAAGATAAAGAAAAATGGGAAATTATTTTAAGGGAGATACTCTGACAGAAAGTATAGCTTGGCTCAAGTTGTTATAACTTATAATCAGTATTGAAGTGAAACCTTGGATGGATGTGACAACATAATCCATAACAACAGCAGAAATGTTGAAACATGATTAAAGATTATACATAATAGCAACATAAGATTTAAAAACAAAAATAATAACAAATATATCAAAGATAACAATATCTAAAAACGATACCTCAATCATGACATCATGATCCAGTTCCGTACTTGGACCAGCAGTGTAGTCCATTGGTTCAATTACTCTTGGTGGAATCAATTCAGGGTCCCAAGAAACAAAGTAGATATCACCATCCAAATCACTTCCAGAACACTCATTTGGATGAGGCCTTATAACGAAAATCAGTTATTGATGCCCAGAGACAGTTTGAGAGGATGGCCACATGCAAAAGTTTAAAAAATCATTTATGAATGGAAATAACTTGCTCAAGCATATTTAAAGAAGATCAACTTTGATGTACCATTCAGATCATGTATAATGTATGATTCAAAACTCATAAGCATTTGACGAACATATCTAAGAGAAATAAAGAACAATATTGATGCCTAAAAGAATATTATTAGCTGCAACTGCATTCCAGGTTTTTCTCTCTTTCATTCTCACTCTGATTTACTTTTTTTTTTCTTTTAACCCCCAAATTGCATTGCATGCAGGTCTTTTTCTTCTTCATTCTTTCTCTCTATTTTTTATTTTAAATGATGTCATCATTAGAAATAATCTTTTAAGAAATTTATATTATCCAACCTAAATATTGTATATAAGTGAAAACTAAAATATTAATGGAGTATCAAAAATAATTAGAAAGCAGTGGAAGAAACCACCATTGACTGTAAAACTGCAACGTCTATTTGACTGAATGGAGTTCATAGTTGATGTTTTTTTAACAGAAAAACTAAAAAACAACCATAAAAAAAGTAAAAAAAAAAAAGTTACAGCTATACATCTTAAAAGTAACAGAAGCAAGGACAATTTTCAACACGTAAAACTAGCAGTTCATAGTGCAGCTGCCTATACATAATGGTAAAGGCCAAGTAGGTATTAATTATTTCCCCAAACTTGTTTTATGTAAATTTTAGTCACTAAGATGTGGACTGCGCTTAACATATACATGATACAGTATCTTCTGAGATAGTGTTTACCATAAATAATAATTGAGATATTAAGAAATATAAGTACCTGCGTCCCTTTCGTGGGAAAACAACACAATCTAACATGTGATGCAAGGCTGGCACATTCACAGCCTTTAAAACACGCACATCTCCCGGGTGCAAACAGGGATTTTTTGCCACTACTACCTTACCATTGACTATGTAAGATTTTGCAGGATCATATGAAGAACTACCAGAAAGACTCCCATGCCTATTGTCAGAGAAATGAACAAACACCTGACCATATTCTAGGCTTCCAGTTTCATCCAGACAACCCATCATTGCTCGTCCTTTTGGAATCAGAATCCTCGTCTTGAGTCGCAATTCCAAAAGTTTTGATGCCCTGAATGTTTGCAGCATCATTGATAGAAACGGTTCTACATTCGGCTTGTAGCCACAGATGAGCATCTCCTTCAGAACATTACTGATTTCCCCAGTGTACATCATGTCCAGAGCCTCTTGCGCCTTTAATGAATCTGTTAGTATAGTGTTCAGTTGATCAACAGCCTCTTTCTGTTTTTTCTCAAAAGCTTCATCCTTGACGCCAAGAGTAGATAAGAGAGAAATCAACTGACGATTTAGATAACAAGGCTGAAATTTACTACATGACAAAACATCCAACTTTGAGTTATCTGAATCATACTTCCGCATACTCTTCCTCAGTGATAGCTTTGTTGTCGATGTTGGGTCAACAGCCACAACTCCTTTGTACCCGCCATATCGGATCTGAAAGGCAGATGGAGTGGAACTGTAACCACATTTTTTAGCAACCTTCTTGGCAAATTCAAGAGATATCTTCCCAATTCCATCAGAAAAGACATAGCCATTAAACTCTACATCAGGAATAACTTCAATTTCATGCTTCTTAACAGTTAGTGTTTCAGTAGATGAACCAAAAGATTGCCCCAGCCTAGCAGCATATTTGGCCACATTTCTAATATTACGAAAATCTCCCATCCATTCCCTGATATATGCAGCAGTACATCCAGTTGCTGTAGGAGCAAACATCCAAAGAGAATTTTCCCGCAACTGACTTGATGAGAAAGCTAGAAATTCAAACTTCTTGTCACCAATAGTTATGCCATCTCTAAGGATGGAAAGAATTCTTGTGTATATTTCAGTCTTCCTGTTCACAGAAGTACGTGGTGACAAATCAGTAGAATACAGTTTTTCTAGCTCTTCATCAACAAATGAAACACGTAGGAAGTTGTCAAGATCCTGATGGAAATGGCGGAGAACACGATTTGAGACATTAATCTCTGGGCCACAAAAATACACTTTGCAAGGTGTAATCTGAACCCTCTTTACATAGACCAAACCAGTATCCAAGGATATCGCAGGTGATCGAGGAGGGTTCCCTAATGCATTGCCAGAAATGTACCTTCTGTACTGATCACTCAGCCACTTTATGGGTTCATAACAGAACTCCTTTGAATAGAACATTTTTTCTAAAGCATGTTCTATAAATTCAAGCTTCATTCTGTATGGATCAACTAAACGGTAAAAGTCATCATCAAGTGATGGACCAGCGAGACTCCCATGCTGAACCAGTGAATTAACTTTGAACAAGATGTCATATGGTATTTGAATGCCTTGTGGAGGAGTAACAATGGGAACAAGGTCCAGATTGCTAGAAAAAGGAACCCCTGTCACTAAAGTGAATTGCCTCTCACTTTCCTCATAATAACCAAAGTTTTCCCTGAAATCTGGAAACTGTTGGTCATATGGAAGCTCTATAACTAAGGCAGATGACTGCCCAATACTGCTGCAAGGTGTGAAATCTGTTGCTCGAATCCATTGGTCATCAGGAACATCTTTATAAAAGTTGAATAACGGATGATCATATATATCTCCTGAAGTAGATTCTTCTTTCTCAAAAATACGGGGAGCACCAAGTAACTGAAATTTGAAGAAAAATTAAAGATGTTCGTCATAAGTCATGCATAGAGCATCCATAGCAACATGCAATTACAAGGAAAAAACATCCCACGAAACGATAAAAGACTGAAAATCAAGACAATTATTTTGGCTTTCCAAGTCATATCGACATGGTAAATTCTGAAATACATTAAAAAAGAAAAACGTTCCAATAAGTAATAACACGCTTGAGATCAAATTTAAACCATATGCACATTGTTGTGGATGGTCGAGGGTTTACACCTAGTAATAGATGAAATGATAAGGAAAATAGTTAATGAGCATTGTCAATAGGATTTCTAAAGGCTACTCCCTGTATCATTATATTTAGTTGCTTTCTTGCAAGAAAGCTGGTTTATACCTTTTTTTTTTAAATATAGTTTGACTTATCAGTTCAGGTTCACTTCATTGTGAATTTTCAGTGAACAAGGTATCCAACCTATTAACTTCTGCAGAAACATCACAGCATTGTTGTCAGGTCTCTTGTCACTTTGATAGAACTATTTTCCTTCAGTTAAAGAAAATCCAGTGCTAAGGAAACTTGCTCAAGTCTAGAACCAAGGTTCAACAAAAGGAAATACCCCAATTCAAACTCAAGCAATGTATTTATTATGGTCCATGGGTAGGAGAGTGACTACAGCGGGTAACTCCTGTTGGAAGTTAAACTTTTCTGTTGGAATTCATTTTCCACTATAATAAAAGTGTTACTTAAATCTGAAGAATAGATTAAAACCAATAATGATAAGTTTAGATTTAAGAACCTGAATCAGGAGATAATTAGCAGTTTCACCTCTGGGTCGATGCAGCTCAATCTTCCAAATATTCTCATAATAAAGCTCAAGTTTATATTCTGAATTGTTATGGGAAAGAAAGAAATGAAACTTTCTCATTCCATACCCGAAACTTAAACGGACATCCATATTTCTCCATAAAACAGAGAATCTTTCCTTGGAGAGCTGACAGCCGAAATAAAGTTTCACATTATTCAAACAATGCTGAGAAGATCTTGGCTTTGGCACAATATCTTTTATCATTTCCCGAGCCTTCAGATAGGAGTTGCCAAACCACAACTTTTTTGTAGCTTTAGACAGTATGTGTGAAGCATTGCTTGCAGAGGTAAATTGAATAATCGCAAATGCCCTTGGAACCTTACCTTTGCCTTGCCTTATCTTAACAGCTAATACAGTTCCTTCACCGGTAATATGTTCCACATATGTCTTTACAACGTCCACAGTAACATAATATGGGAATCCATACAACTCAATTGTTTTACCCATCCTTCATAACCACTCTTTTGCCTTTCCTGAATAGGAGGAGAACAAAATAAATAAGTAAAACAATTAAAAAGTAGTGACAAAAGGCAACACTAATATGATGCTAGATCTTCTATTTAAACAGTTAATTTAAATTTGTCGTCCAAAATATTACGATATCAAATGCATTGAATGTTTATTCACATTGTTCTGGTAAACATGGATAGATGACAATTGATCCAGACACTAGAATGCACCTTCCAAGCCAATTTGTTTTCAAGGGAAAACTTCACTGCTTTTGACAAATGGGTGTTTTACATGTAAAACAAACCCTTCTTAACATAATCTAACTGACCAAATACACAAATTAGTTATAAGACAGCCATGTCTGCAAGAACTTCCACACTTTTAATGATGAAATTTATCTGAATAACCGAACATCAGTTCAGGCTGCAAGCTTAGGTTTAACCTAATGGATGAGATTCAAAATGCATTTCACAGATTCAGCTCTCATTGCAGTCCACAATGTAAATATAGTTAAAAAAAAAGGGAACATGAAAGGTTCAGAAACTTTCTGCATAGCCAAACCAAAACATTCCAAGTATATTCATATTACATAACCTTTCTCAGGTGCCACAGTAACAATAGATATCATTGACATCTTCTGAAAATACATACATCTCTTAAGACTGTAAAGTTAAAATTTAAAATATAAGTATTGTAATGTAACATTTATTAACAAGGTAATACTTTTTGAACAAATCAGAAGTTACATCAATGAATATAATAATATAAAACGACTTTCCTAACTCATTAATTATCAGCTGTTAAGAATATGGATAAGTATCTAGTTTGCACAGCACAATCTATCAAAAAGTTTCAACAATTTTAATGAGTGCACCCTGCAGAAATTGTCAATGATTTCTGGAACTAGTGATACTATCCAAACTTATTCTAAATGGGTTGAATTGTTAATGGAGTTAAGATCATGTTAACAAAATGTCAAAAGTTTCAAACATGGATTATGTTCAGCCAACACAAGAAAAACATAAGCTCTTTAATTTGCTCAGCACTAGAGATGGATATTCCACCAAGTGGTTATGTAAGCGGGATAGAGGATATTTACCAAAATATAGTATACTGTTGTCAAAATATGTAACATGTGCAACTGAAACAAATGCAACTGAAAAGAGAAGAAGAAAATAAAAATTATGTCTAGCTTTGAATGTAACAAGTAAGCCAGATCCTAAAATTTCAGAAAATATTCAAGTGCACAATACAAAATCATGACTCTCTTAAGATCCAATGGGCAGTCAATAAGTGCAAATGAATAAATATAAAAATTGAAGGGTGAATAAATAAAATAAAAAGAAAATACAGCTGAAGCTCAAGAACAACCTTTTTTATATAGAAAAAGTTGTAAAAAACTCACTGGCTCATGAATAAACGCAAAGAACATAAATAAATAATAGTCTTGATTAAAATTATTGAAGAAACAGACATGAACATGGCTTAAATGGCTTCGAGATATCTATGAAATTAGGATGCATGCTTTTGGTTTTTAGACAAAAAATCATCTTGTTTACTGAAAAAATTACTTTCCACATTTTTGTATAGATTTTATGAAACAATCAACATGGTATAAAAATATTTAGCGTTTGTTCAAAAAGTTAAGCAGAAAACCTTCTAAATAAAATTTGTCCTCAGCTATTATCAACTGTATTAAAAAAGTAAGTTGTAAAATACTAAAATCAATTATTTTTTCCCAAAATCAGAAGCATTTGCATCCATTGTGCGACCTGATTTCTCAAAATAAGCACATTACTAGAATCTAGAGCCTTTGTTTTCGTTTACGATATGAATAAACAGCTATTTGCACCAAGGAATTTGATTTTAAAAATAAGTGTTAAAAGTTTTTTCTGCCCAACATAAGATTAAAAATAAAATAAAATAATAAAAACTAACTGTCAAGGAATTCACACTAAGGAACCCCAAAAATGGCTGCAAAATCATTTTGGTTAACACCTGAGGTAACGAGTTCTGGCTTTCCTTAGTCAAAAAAAGGATAACTTGGTCATAAATATGGAACAAAATAACAGAAAACCGAACCTCTAACCAAATAGTGATGAACTTGCGTGAATTTGAGGCAAAAAATTGAGCATTTCCTGCTTAAAGAAATTGGATCACCACGAGTTATGGACCGAAAAAATAAAAAGACTCTTCCTTACAGTTACAGCAACCAAAGATGGCACTTATATTCTACAATGCATCATAGTCCAACGACCAAAGAGTAACAACAAAACCAATCAATGTTGGAAGAAGAGTAAAGCAATGCAGAAGCTATAGTGAAAATGAGCATGAGGATACGACTGAAGAGCATGATCATGATCAGGCACAAAGAAAGAGAAGAGACAAGAGAGTAAAGTATCAGAGAGACTGACCTAAGAATCCTCACTCGTCAATGCCAAGTCAACACGAAAAGTTTGCGTTCCAAATTCCGATATATTATGATTTTTTGACTCAGCTAAGGAAGGGATATTTTTTCTGAGTAAATATTTAAATTGGTCCTAAATTTACAGTAGAGCCTAAATTATTTAAAATTGTTTTAAGTTTGTTTTTTAACTTAATAATGATCATCTTTGACATACTTTTTGGTGATGAAATGAGGACGATTGGATAGAGGGTGCGTTAGAAGTCATGCTGGAGTGATAAAACGTCGTCGTTTTATTTTTAGCGTCCAAATCGAATATAAACGATATGGGTTAGGGTATTTGGAGTTAAAACTTAAAATCCCTTAAAATACCCTAAAGGACGTTCGAATATGTTTTATTTGGGCGTCAAAAATAAAACTGTAACGTTTTACCAGTCCAGCGTAGCTTTCAACGTGATCTCCATCCAATTACGTCATCGTTTCGTCACCGAAAAGTATCTCAAGGACTACCGTTGTTAAGTTGAGGGACAAATTTAGGAGAATTTTAAGTCATCGTTTCGTCACCGAAAAGTATCTCAAGGACCACCGTTGTTAAGTTGAGGGACAAATTTATGAGAATTTTAAGTTTAGGAACAACATTGAGACTCGACTGCAAATTTAAGGACCACCTTGAGTATTAACTTGATTTTTTTAATTTAAATTAAATAAATACAAAATTTACGAAAATACATAAAATACAGCGTAATTACGTAAATACAATGTGTCATGTTTCGATTACCGAGAAATTTCAAAAGATGAACAAATCTTAAATACTCATAACCCGATTTATGTCACAAGAGTTAAATGGATTCTGAGAATCGAAATACGTGCAAAATTCATAAAGGATCTTAGTAGCATAAATATGCACAAAGTTTTAATTGGCATTTTAGTCACCGAAATGTGTGTATAATTTAATTGATGCTATGTTTGTTTGATTTTTATTTCATTCAATTTAATTTAAATAATTTTAAATTTTAAAATTATAAAAATAATGAGTTATAACTTAAATGATATAGTTTATAATTTAGATTAATAATTTAATTTAATTTAATAAAAACAAATATATTTGTATTGTTGTACTAATTATTTATGAGTATTACAAAATTAATTTTTAAAAAATAACATTATTTGTTTAACCTGTTCTTGTAATTTAGAAATTATATCCATTAAAATCGAAAATTTGTGAACAAAATTTGAACCTAGCAAAATTAGAAAGCAGAGAAGAAAAAGGGAATTCTTGGTATTTAGGTTTCGAGGTATTTATATATTTATAAATAAAAATTTTAAATTTTTATTTTAATAATAAATAATAAATAAATTAAAAATTAATTTTTTTTATAAAAAAAATAACTAATAACCGGTCTTTTTGATAAATAACAAATAGGTATATTTGTTTTTATTGATTTAAATTAAATTATTAATTAAATATACTCGTATTATACTAATTATTTATGAATACTGAAAAATTAATTATCAAAATATTTTTAAATATAATTATAAACATTGAATGAATATTTAATAATTAAAAGAGTACTATATTTAATAAAAATTATTATCTCCTAGATATTATTGTGTGATATTATTAGATTAATTTTATATTATTGATACGACTACTTACTCAAATTAAGCAAAACCACTTGTATGAATATGTAAGTATAGGAAAATCACAAATGGAATCCATGGGAGTACATATGGGAGTACAATATTGGGGTTGAGAGGAATGGAAATTTGTAATGGTAGCCTATCTCAACCTGCACAAAGCCACAGAGCATAAGAAGAATGAGAAACACAAAGGGAATCACGGGAAGAGAATTTAGAGAGAGATTTAGAAAGGAAGGCTCACAATTCACACCCGTCCCTCTTGCCAATGTCAAGCCCGCTTAATAGGCACCAATTTTGTCAGTTGCGTTTGTTCGTCATTCTTGTTACGATCCTCATTGTGCTCTGCGTGCGTTGCTCCCTTTGCGTGCAGCATATTACTATCCTTGCTATCATTACCCCACCTTTAGAAGGGACCTTGCCCTCAAGGTCAAAGGAAGAAAATTGGTGCTTCATCTGCTCATATAGTTTCCAAGTGGCTTCTTCTGCTGCCAATGAGTGCTATTGAATTAAAACCTCCTCCTGCCATATGTTGTCTTTTTTAATCATGTGGTGACTTAACACTTGCTAAGGCTCTAGTATCACAGGATTGCCACCCGTGAACCAAGGAGAAGGAAAAGTAGCTGCAACAAGATGTCCCACACACTTCTTGAGAAGGAAGATGTGAAATACCGGATGAATCCGGTCGTAGGCCGGGAGATCTAACTTATAAGCCACCTTCCCCACACGTGCTAGCACCTTGAAAGGTCCAAAATACTTCATAGACAATTTCTGATTCGCCGGTAGAGCAAGGGACTGCTGTCGATAAGGTTGCAATTTAACAAATACAAAATCCCCATTTTAAAACTCCAGGTCCCTTTATTTCAGATCCGCTTTGGTTTTCATTCTATTTCGAGCCCGCTCCAGGTTCAATTTGAGCTCTGCCAGAACACTCTCTCTTTACTGCAGCTGATCCTGCAGGGTTTGAGGGTCATTAGAATGGGGAGTGTATCAGAGAATAGCAAGGAGATCACGACCAAAAAGAGCCTTATAAGGGGACATGCCAATTGAGGAGTGCCAAGACGTATTGTAACTGAATGCAGCCCAAGGAAGCAGAGAAATCCAGTCTTGTAGGTTATGTTTTGTAAAGCACCGGAGATACAATTCCAAGCAACGATTTAACACCTCAGATTGGCCATCAGTCACTGGGTGGAAGATTGTACTATGAGTCAGTGTGATTCCTTGTCTAGCACAAAAATACTCCCAAAATATACCAGTGAAGACTTTATCTTGGTCAGACGCAATTGAGCTTGGAGGACCATGTAAACTCACAATCCGATCAATAAAAATATCAGCCACTTTTTCTGTAGTGTAATTCACCGGCAGAGGTACGAAATGAGCAAATTTAGATAAATGGTCCACCACCACCATTATCACCGAATATCCTTGTACTTTAGGAAGCCCCGTGACAAAATCCATAGCGATATCTTGCCAAAATGCAGAGGGAATCAGCAGCGGAACCAGTAACCCACTGGAGCCTGCGTTAGGTACTTAGCCTGTTGACACACTTGGCACCTAGCCATATACTCTTTAACAGCCGCACGCATATGCCTCCAAAAAAATTGAGCTGAAACCCTCGCTAGAGTCTTCTAAAATCCTGCATGACCGCCCACCTTAGAATCATGGAATTCAGCTAAAATGGTTGGGATGAGGGATGGATCATTTGGCACCACTAGCCTGCCATCCCAATACCACAATCCATCCTGTTTCTGCAATCTGTCAGACTCCAACTCAGCCACCGAGAACTCAGAAGCTGGTGTAAATGATCAGAGAGAAGCCTTAAGCTGTAATACAAAAGAGGACTCCATGGTGAACAATGTCATAAAGGCACAAGACAACCATCTTCCCCTTGATTGTCTTTGCCCTTTTTGTATTCAATGGTAAAGTCATACCCAAGCAACTTCGGAAGCCAAGCTTGTTGCTCTGGGGTTTGGATCACTTGGTCCTGCATTTCTCTCAGGCTTCGATGATCCGTTCGAATGACAAAACGATGACCTAGTAAATAATGCCAGAATTTTAAAACTGCTGTGAGTATCGCCTGCATTTCTTTGGCATAGGTGGACTACTTCTGCATAGTTAATGAAAGTTTCTTTGAGAAGTATGCAATTGGATGGTTATCCTGACTCAAAATAGCTCCAAAACCAGAACCTGACGCGTTTGTTTCCAGGACAAATGGTTTAGAGAAATCTGGTTAAGCTAAAATAGAACCATTCATCAGAGCATTCTTCAACGTATTAAAAGTCTCCTCTACTGAATCAGACAAGCAAAAGCTTTCCTTCCGCAATAGGTCAGTGAGGGAAGATGCCATCATAGCAAAATTCTCGATAAATTTATGATAATAGCTTGCAAGGCCTAGAAAACCCCGTAGTTGGCGCACTGATATAGGAATAGGCCAATCCTTAATAGCTGAGACCTTAGCATCATCCACCCGGACCCCTTCGCCGGAGACTATATGACAAAGAAAATCGATATTACACTGACCGAAAGAGCACTTAGACAACTTTGCAACCAAACAATTGTCTCTTAGAACCGAAGGACCCTGCATAAGTGTGTCAGATGTGAAGGCCAATCAGGACTATAAACCAATATATCATCGAAAAATACCAGCATGAATATGCATAACATACCAGCAAACACCGAGTTCTTAAGGGATTGAAATGTGGCCGGTGCATTTGTCCGCCCAAATGGCATTACTAGCCATTCATAGAGACCGTGGTGAGTCCTAAATACAGTCTTGTAGCAATCCTCAGGGGCGACCCAAATTTGATGATACCCTGTTCTGAGATCTAGTTTAGAGAAAAATCGAGCGCCAAACAATTCATCCAATAATTTGTCCACTGTTGGCATAGGGAAAGAGTCTTTGATCGTTTCCAAATTCAATGCCCTATAGTCAGTGCAAAAGCGCCAAGATCCGTCCTTCTTTTTTACCAAAATCACCGGTGATGAGAAAGGACTAGTACTCGGATGAATGATTCCTTCATTTAACATTTCCATCATTAGCTTCTCTATTTCTGTCTTCTGGCTATGAGCACATTTATAGGGTCGGACCTTCATAGGAATAGTACCAGAAATTAGAAGAATATAATTATCATGTGCTCGCTTCGATGGAAGCCCTTTGGGAGGGCAAAAACCCTCAGGGAAACCATGCAGTAATTTTGCGATATCAGGTGCTAACTCAGGAGGAAAGGCGAATGGGGATGAATCTTCCTCCACTGGAAGTTGCCTAACCTGCAATGTAAACAAAGCAGCTATACCATCTACCATATTTCGTTTTTATGATTGTATTTTCTATCAATATGAGTTTCTAAACCTCCTAGGTTGAGGGGAGGAGCCCTGCTGAGTTTTATGGATTAATAAAAGTACTACTGTTCTTTCTCAATTCATGTTTGATTCTCTATTCTAAGATGTATCTCCGTTTTTCATCAATATGAATGCGTTGAACTGGCATAAGGTTATCACATTTTACATGGGTTCAGAGTGAGTCTTTCATCGGATAATGATGAACCACCAGCTTGATTATACATCTCTTAGACGGCTAATCCACGACTTCATTGGGGACTTTTTGAGATACCAATTCAGCCGAGGTATGGGGAGATTAGAGTCTCTGTGGTAGAGGCTAGACCCCAAAGGCGCAGCATTCTCTGATCCGGAAGATCCGACCTTGTCTGTGGCATTTTGAGTAGGATCACCAAGGAGAATGAACTGTAGGAGCTTCACCTTCAATCAGAATAGATCCGCACTAACCCTGGGGTTCAGATCTGGAGGAGTATTAGTGATAAACCACTATTTTATGGTTTATCTTGTACTCAATTGAGTGATTTTTATTAACTCTTTACCCACTTATTCATACTATTTGCATGGTTTTATATTTCCTTCCAAATTATGTGTTTTGATTGAAAACATGCTTCTTTGATCTTATATTTGCTTATTATTAATCCTCTCTTATTACCATTAGATACCTTGATATGTGTGTTAAGTGTTTTCAGTTATTATAAGGCAGGAATGGCTTGGAGGATGGAAAGGAAGCATGCAAAAGTGGAAGGAATACAAGAAGTTGGAGAAATTGCTAAGCTGTCCAGCCTGACCTCTTCGCACTCAAACGGCTATAACTTTAGCTACAGAGATCCAAATGATGCGGTTCCAGTTGTGTTAGAAAGCTAACATCCGGGGCTTCGATTTGATATATAATATACTATAGTCCTTCTGACGCTAGGCGACGCGACCGCGTGATCCATGCGGCCGCGTCGCAGTGACGGAAGCCAGCGCATTTGAATTTGCAACCAGCAAATTCTGGGCTATTTCTGACCCAGTTTGCGGCCCAGAAAATATAGATTAGAGGCTATAAAGTGGGAGAATGCATCCATTCATCATCAGGCTCTCATATTCACAATTTTAGGAGTAGATGTAGTTTTTTTAGAGAGAGAGGTTCTCTCCTCTCTCTTAGGATTAGGATTTAGGACTTCTCTTAGTTTTAGGAGTGACTCTCAATCCCAGGTTCTTTATTTTTATTTAATTTATGAACTCTTCCATGTTACATATAATTCTCTTAATTAATGTTATTTGAGATATTTCAATTTATGATTGCTGTTATTGTTGCGTTACATCTGAAGGCATTTTTATTCCAGTAGATTTACTTTTTCCCTTTTGGTTTTGGTTAAGAAATCAGTAACTCAGAAGTTATCCAACTCAACAGTATAATTGTTAATTGTTATCTTGCCAATTGAATTGAACTTCAATAATCCCAATCTTTTCTTAGGAAATAAATAGGATTCAAAGATCAAACTAATTAGTCCCTTGACTTTCCTTTGCTTTAGTAAAGGTTGACTAAGTGGAATTAAGATTCAATTTTCATTATCATTGATAAAGATAACTTGGTCTGGACTTCCAATTTCTCTTACCTTGCCAAGAGTTTAGTTTACAGTTATTTATTTATTTTACTTGTCATTTAAATATACTGTGCCCATTGCCCAAACTCCAAATTTCCCCAATTTACAAACTCATAACCAATAATAAGAACATACCTCCCTGCAATTCCTTGAGAAGACGACCCGGGGTTTAAATACTCGGTTATCAATTTTAAAGGGGTTTGTTACTTGTGACAACCAAAACGTTTGTAAGAAAGGTTGATTGCTTGGTTTAGTAACTATACTTACAACGAGAGTTTTCTATAACTTCTAAACCATCAATCTTCTACTCTTTCAATTAGCGATCTCTTAAAAAAGACGTTAATCACATACATCCTGCCATAGAACAAATCATTCATAATTGAAGAAGACAGTAAGACTAGAGTTAATCCAGAAGGACAAAGCATCTCCAAGGCTTAGCCACCTTCTTATCATAGTTTACACAACTTCTGAGTTCTGAGTACCCTTTTCTCTTTATTTTCTTTTATGTAATTAAACAAACATACCTACATCTCCAATTCACCTGACTAAGATCTACAAGATAACCATAGCTTGCTTTAAACCACAATACTCGTGGGATCGACCCTGACTCGCTCAGGTATTACTTGGACGACCCAGTGCACTTGCTGGTTCAGTTGTACAAAGTGTGGGGATTCGTGCACCACATAACGTCATCACCACCCGTAAAAAGGGAAAAATCAATTTCATTTGGCATGGTGGAGCGAAGCCCGACCCCCCCAGGAGTCATGTCGGCAGGCCACTGCTTTTGTTCAAGACATTGGGCCAATTGAACTTGAATGTTAGCTAGCGTGCTATTGATAGTAGATATTTGTTCACGATGACTCTCCCCTTGCTCAGTGAGCCTAGTAATGGCTGATTGCATCATTTGTAGCCGCGTGTTGTCTTCCATGGCAGCTCAATGAAAGCGCCAAAATGATACGACTGCTTACTCAAATTAAGCAAAACCATTGGTATGAATATGTAAGTATAGGAAAATCACAAATAGAGTCAATGGGAGTACATATGGGTGTACAATATTGGGGCTGAGAGGATTGGAAATTTGTAATGGTAGCCTGGCTCAACCTGCATAAAGCCACAGAGCAGAAGAAAGAATGAGAAACAGAAAGGGAATCACATGAAGAGAATTCAGAGAGAGATTCAAAAAGGAAGGCTCACAATTCATACCTGTCCCTCTTGCCAATGTCACGCTCGCATAATAGGCACCAATTCTATTAGTTGCGTTTGTTAGTCATTCTTGTTACGATCCTCATTATGCTCTGCGTGCGTTACTCTCTTTGCGTGCAACATGTTACTACCCTTGCTATCAATTGTATAGATACTATCTTACCATATTAACATAGAAAATGTCGTTGTTAGATTAAGTATGTGCCAACAACGGAAAATCCAAAGGATTACAGAAATATGATAGACTAGTCTTAGGGATCCGAAAATCCACTTTTGGAGCCCTGATAAACCCCGATTTCGTGATTTATCTTGTGCTTATTTTGGGAGATTTTGTCACTTTTTCTCGCATTTATTCAATGAAATAGCATGGTTTTGTAATTCTCCCTTGAATTTTGCTTAAGTGTAAAAACATGCTTTTTAGGCCCTAAATTGGTGATTTTAATTCACTTTAATTCCATTCGATGCCTTGATGTGTTTGATGAGTGATTTCAGGTCCATAAGGCAAGTATTGGATGGAAGAAATGAGGAGAAAATTATACAAAAAGGGAGAATGCATGGAGAAACAAAGATTGGGAATGCACCAAAGGACGCGCACGCGCACCAGGCGCGCACGCGCACCAGGCGCGCACGCGCAAAAGTGATCTCGCCTATGGACGTGCACGCGTGCATGCCGCGTCCGCGCGGGTTGAGAATTTGCCAGCGACGCGCACGCGCACATGTCGCGCACGCACCGATACTCTCACGTGGCCCACTTGAAGGCAAAACGCTGGGGGCAATTTCTGAGCTGCCCAGGCCCAAATCCAAGTTGTTTCTGAGTGTATTTCATGTAGAATTGAAGTCCAAGCAAAGGGGGAGCAATTAGTTTAGCCAACATGAGCTTTTAGTTAGTTTTCTAGAGAGAGAAGCTCCCTCTTCTCTCTAGAATTAGGTTAGGATTAGGTTAGATTATTTTAATTTCATGTTTAATTACTTGATCTCATCTTGTTTCTTCTATAATTCCTCCTTTCTACATCTTGATTCTCTTAGTTTTTATGTTAATTTCCCATTTTGCTCTCTTTTGTGATGATGACTCATGTTGGATTTGTTTACATTTAATGCAATTTTGATGTTGATGTTTCTTTAATTGATGAATTGAGTTGTGATCTCAATTTTCTTGCAATTGATAGTGGTAGATTTTAGCATCTTGCAATTTATGATGTTGATTTTCATTGCATTCTAAGTGTTTGATGAAATTCTCTCTTTAGTTCTTGAGTAGTTTTATCAACTCTTGGCCTAAGCCAAGGGACTTGAGTAGTCTTGAGTTTTTGGATATAATGGATTTGGTAATTTGAGAACCTTGTGTGATCAATTTGAAGCCCATTGACGCTAACCCACTACTAAGCCAATTGGTAGGTAGGTTAGGACTTATGGGTGGATGTGATCAAGCATGTTTGACATACTTCAAGTCTAGGAGTAAATGTTACGTACTTAAGGCTTCGAGAAGTAAACTTAATGGGTTGGCCTCTCATAATTGTCAATAATTGGTTTGTTAACTAGGATGGTGATCTCAAGTACCCAAGTCTTAGCCAAGAGTTCTTTATTTTGCTTTCTTTACTTACTCACTTAGTCTACTTCCTTGCCATCTTATAAACAAAACCCCCTTTTTACCCATCATAGCCAATACGCATGTACTCCATTGGTTCCTAGGGAGACGACCCGGAGTCCAAATACTCTGGTAAATTTTCACTGGGGTTTGTTACTTGTGACAACCTAAATTTTTGTATGAAATGACTATTGATTGGTTTAGAAACTATCTTAACAACGAGACCTCATTAGATAAATTCTAAACTACCGAGAGTCACGATCATCAAAATGGCGCCGTTGCCGGGGATCCAATGGTGCTATGTTATTGGCTATTGTATATATTGTGAATAGCTTGAACTTTGGTTTGTTTGCCAGTTTTTACTAGTTAGGATTCTATTTTCTTTATTTCTTATTGCTCTTTGTTTTTATTTTCTATTTCATTATGAATTCTCATCCTTTTGGCTATGAGTGTATTTCAAACTATGTTATAGGAAATGGAAGCTCCAATGAGGATATGCATCAAGGATTTGGGAATCAAGGATGGGAGGAACCTCACACTTATGAATAACCTTCATGGCAACAACCTCCTACGAACTCCTATGGGTATAATTCTGATCCTAATGTATACCAGTCCAATGTGTGTAATGACCCTTATTGTGGTTGTCAACCACAATCATCATATGCATGTGACCCTATTCCTCAATATAGCCACACGTCATACTCACAAGCCTCACATCACCATTCAACTCTACATGACTATAACTCATACACACCATATCAACCACCATTAGAATCACATATAGAACAACCACCATCCCAATACCAACATTCCCAAGAACCACAAATTCCACATACACCGCCTTAAGGACTCCACCAATATGAACCACCTTCCGATTACAACAATCTTCCCTTAACCGATGAATTCTCTTTTCCAACACCACCTCCCGATGAAGCCTTCATATTAGGACTGAGAGACCTTGAATCTCGCATCTTAAGGCGGCAAGAGGAGGATGAAACTAAGTTTAAGGAGCTAAGAGCAAAGATAGCTAGCATGGTAGAAGCTGTGAATCACCTAACGTCCCACCTGAGTTCATGCACCTTAAGTACCCCCATTGTTGAATGTGGAGAAACAGTCAAGGAGCTTAGTGAGGATATGAACTTGAAGCTCCATGGTGAGAAAGAAGAATTGAAGCAAGAAGAACAATAAGAGGAGAAGATAGAGATTAGCGAACAAAAGGAAGTAGTGGGTGGATGTTTAGGATACGTTGAGTACATAAAGGAATCACAAATTAAAGAATCCTTTTTCAAGGAGTTTGGAAAGGATATTGAAGAGAAGAGTAATGTTGCGGAAGTAAACAGAGAGTTGAAGGAAATTGATCAAGAAGTGGATTCCATCACTAGTGATTTTTTGCCCATGTTGATCAATTCCCTTGATGATCTTGTTGAACCCTTCCCCAGTGGACTAGAAAGTAAGGTTGAGGAAGACTTGAAACCTCCAAGACCTACTGAGGGTGAAGAACTGGGAGAAGTATTCCGAGCAACAAGCGCTCCTACCTATGATGATTCCAAATCAACATATGATCCTTTTGAGTTTGAAGAGTCCTTCCCCAAAATGCATAGAATTGATGATGAGGTAGATTTCACTATACCTTCCATCTACGATGAGAGTGATGGGGAAGAAATAGAAGAAATTGGTGAAAAAGAATGTGAACTTGAGGAAGCTTGGCATGAGGAGGAACTTGAAGAACTTCGCCAAGTGGTGGAAACCTCTAGAAGAGGATGGACGGGAGTAGAGCATGCTTTATCAAGATCTTTGGGAACTCCTCCACCTAGTTCGTCATCCAATCCACCGCTTGAGTGGGTAAAACTTCTAACTCTCAGCTTTATTATCCCACTTGAGTATGGTTTGCTTGAAACGGATGGCCAACTTATGGCGCTTTGTGGAATTAAGCGAAAGAGGAGGATGTTTAGTGGTTGGAGTTCTAAATCTAGGCTAATTATAGTGGGAAGCTCGAAATTGGAGAGCATGGATTGGTGTATGCTCAATTAAATGGGTCTAGGAGAGTAGTTTGGTGCTTCCATGATAATTCTGTTTTCTCGTCGCCCGGGCAAAGTCAAGGCAATCAACTAGAAGATGGGTGCGAGGACAAGATATGGGATCCTGGATTATCCTATGATAGTCAATCTCGGGAGCTCACATCTTGGAGAGGACCTCACCAAAGCTTAATGAAGAAGGTTGGAACTTCTGACGACCAATTGAAGGACAAGCACTCTTGGAGGTTCAAGGATGGATACAAGCATAAGCCACCTTGACAAGAAGCCTCCCAATGCCCAACTTAAGGACTTAAACTAAAAGTGCTTGGTGGGAGACACCCCCACCATGGTAAACTCTTTCCATTCTCTTGTAGATATAATGAATGAATGAATTGGGTTCCATTGTATATAGTTTCTTTACTTCTTGATATATTTTCATTTGCTTGCTAAGGTGTTTATGCATTCTATGCTTTAATATGGGATGAATCTTTGAATTGAGTTTTTGCTTGAATTGCAAGTTTTCTCAAGTTGTTTGAAAAAGTCCTTATGTTTCAAAATGCGTTTAATATTGCATCTTAGCTAGTTTAGAGTCTTAGAGAAGGATGGAAAGTTAGGAGGTCTTTTGATGCTTTAAAAAAAAAAAAACCCAAGCCACGCACTAGCGCAAGGTGCGCGTGCGCGTAGGCTGCCCATTTCAACTATCTGGGCCAAGGACCAGAGAGTTGTGCCACTTTTGGGCCAACTCTGTGTCATGCGTCCGTGTCCGCGCCACTCCCTATTTCTTCATACACACGTTGGCGTACTTCGCGCCTCCGCGCCCATTCCATAAGCTCATACCATCCACGCGAACGCGCACGGTGCGCGCGCACGTCGATGCGTTTTAGCATCACCCAGGCCAAAGGACCCGAGAGTTGTGCCAACTCTGGGCCTCTTTTGTGCCTCTGGCCCAGCATACCCGCGTGGACGTGCACTGTAAGCGTCCGCGCCAACCCTTAACTCGTCCATATACGCGTAGGCGCGTATGGCGCCCCCGCGCCACCTCCCTATTTCTATCACCCACGCGGACACGCATGATGCGCGCGCGTGTGGATTCAAAAACCCCATTTAACCAGAGACGCGAAGCCCTAGCGCACTCGCGCAAAACCCCCCTAACGTTCCATTTCTTCTCTCCCTGCATCTTCAACCTCCAACCTCTAAGCAACCCACCACCGGCTACCCTTCGGCGAGCGACCCGCGACCATCGCCGCCGCCATCACCAACCCCCTCCTCCTCACTCCTTTTCTCTCCTCCACTCCACCCCTCTCTGTCTCTGCTCGCTCTCACAGCCTCAGCGCCACCGCGACCACCATTGTCGCCAGTGCGAGCTTCACTTCACAGCGACGTCGAGCCACCACTCCACTTCACCTTCCTCTCATTTGCCCCGTTCAGTTTTTGCACCCTAGGTTCCTGCTTCCCCTATTCTGCATCCTTTCTACTGTTTACTGTAATTCTATTAGTGTAGTTAGAATTAGCTTAGTTAGTTAGTTTAGCTTGATTTAGGTGGTTAGCGAATTTGGGCTGAGTAGTGGATTTAGGCTTGTTTGAGTTTCTGCTGCTATGTGAAATTGCTCTGTTTTGCTGCATTGCTCTGTGTTCATGTAATCTATTAATGCTGCTTACTTGTGATGGATTGGTGAAGGAAATGCTGATTGAAGCAACTGCTTCTGCTCTCTGTGCTGTTTGAATTGTTTTGTTGCTGAACTATTGGCTATCTGTTACATCCATATGAACTCATATATATGATTTTGTGTTTCTAATTGTTGATGAATTCATATGGAATCTGCTTTGACTGTTTGAATTTGGAAAATAGCCAATATGCTGCTGAAATGCTGCCGAATTTTTCTTAACCATAATCCTTAAATTAACCTTGTTTGATGGGTATAACAAATTCTAGTTGATGATTTCTGTTCAATTAGAATCTTGTTGCTTAATTGGTTTTGGAAAATCCTTAGGGACAAGTTTTGGTCTTGCTTAAACTCTTTGCTTGTGATGCATGATGGTTTGCGTATAGGCATTGAATGGTTTGAATGAATTTTCTAATTGACCATCACTTGTGATTTCCTTAAAATTTTGTGCCTCTTTTGCATAGACACACAAGTTTGAATGTTCTCATCTATGTGACCAAATAGTTCATTATGTTCATACATAGTCTCATTAAGTCACATAGACCATGAGGTTTCCAATTCATATTTGAACTTGTGACTTGTATGCATTGCTAGAATTGGTGTTAAATGTGCTTGATTTACTTGTTTCTCAAGGTTTTGATTTCACCAACATTACTAGTGATCCTTGCATTGATTGATGGTTTGTTTCACATTAGTTGCTTTCTAGCTATATCATATTTCATCATCAATGACTTGTTGCAATTAATGATTGTGAACGTGCTTACATCCCTGTTTTGTGCATTCCTTTCGAATTGAGTTAGTAATTACCATATCACTGATTTTCAAACTGATTTCTAACTTTAACCTGTTTAACCGACTGACTTCTTTTGGTTTTCAACTTAACTCTTTACATTCTTTTGGATATGGTGCTTTCTAAGCTCAGTAAACGAATAATGTGCAAAGTATGGTTTGAATTCTTGGTTTGAAGTTTGGTTTGAATTCTAAATTATGTTTGCTTGCATTCCAAGAAATATCCTTTCTTTATTCACTTCATGAGTATGCTTTGCTTTGGGTGCTTTATACCTACTTGGCTATATGCTTATGTTATATTATCTCTGTTTTTCAGGATGTCGGCTAAAGGAAAAGCTATAGCCACCACTTCCAAAAAGAAGAAGCGCTCCAAGACCTCTACCCCCTCACCATATGCTAACTATGCCAAGAATCCGCTGAATGAAGAAGATATAGAAAATCAGTCACTTCCATCCACTGATTCAACCAAATTCCCCAACCTTTACTGCGAGCTACGCTTTTTCCCGTTATACAAAGAAAAATCTGAACATTGAGAAGAAGCTGAATCTTCCCAATGATGTGAGGCGTGCCATAAACGCCCGTATTTCGGAGTTGGGATTGGATTTCGTTGATAGGGACCTAGGAAGGATTAACATCTCATAGGTTAAAGAGTTTTACTATAACTTCTTCCGAGTGAACTTGGATTCAGTGCACGTAAGGGGTAGAGAGATTATAATCACTGAGGAGGCTATAGGGGATGCATTGCTTTGCAGAGTTGGTATTCTTGAGACTTGTGCCTACCAATAGGCAGAGGTGGCTATCCTTTCCATGACTTTTGATTATGAGGCACTTAGGCGTGTGATTACTATACCAGACGCTCCCTAGGTGATGGACTCGAACAACAAGAAACCTAAGGGGATGCTATCTGCATATCTGTCTAGGGAGGCTAGGACCTGGCAGCAGATCTTTGCCCACTACATCCTGCCTACCACTCACTTCTCAGAGATTTCGATGGATATGCTGATTCTGATTGGGTGTGTCATGGAAGGGAAAGAGGTGTATTTCCCCTGGCTGATTAGGCATAGCATGTGGAGAGCTCACATCCGCGGCTTGCTACTATTTCCTACGCTGGTTACTAGTTTGGCTGAGCTAGCTGATGTCCCGTGGGAGGACGATGATGCGACACCACCACCCTGGTGCACGAATTGTGAATCACACGTTTCACAACTCGTACCACTAACCAGCAAGTGCACTGGGTCGTCCAAGTAATACCTTATGTGAGTAAGGGTCGAATCCCACGGAGATTGTTGGTTTGAAGCAAGCTATGGTTATCTTGTAACTCTTATTCAGGATATAATATCAACAATAATTCTTAGTTTTAATTGTAAAAAGTCAAAGGGCATAAAACAAATACTTGTTACTCAATAATGGAGAATATGTTAGGGTTTTGGAGATGATTTGTCTTCTTTATTTCAGTTTTTCTCTTGTACTCCTCTTCACACACGCAAGGCTCCTTCCATGGCAAGCTGTATGTAAGGTGTCACCGTTGTCAATGGCTACTTCCCGTCCTCTCAGTGAAAATGGTCCAAATGCTCTGTCACAGCACGGCTAATCATCTGTTGGTTCTCGATCATGTCGGAATAGAATCCCTTGATTCTTTTGCGTCTGTCACTATGCCCAACAATCGCGAGTTTGAAGCTCGTCACAGCCATTCAATCCTTGAATCCTACTCGGAATACCACAGACAAGGTTTAGACTTTCCGGATTCTCATGAATGTCGCCATCAATTCTAGCTTATACCACGAAGATTCTGATTAAGAAATCTTAGAGATACTCATTCAATCTGATGTAGAACGGAGGTGGTTGTCAGGCACACGTTCATGGATTGAGGAAGGTGATGAGTGTCACGGATCATCACCTTCTTCATAGTGAAGCGCGAATGAACATCTTAGATAGGAACAAGCGTGTTTGAATGGAAAACAGAGATAATTGCATTAATTCATCAAGACGCTGCAGAGCTCCTCACCCCCAACAATGGAGTTTAGAGACTCATGCCGTCAAAGAGTACAAAGTTCAGATCTAAAAATGTCATGAGGTACAAAATAAATCTCTAAAAGTTGTTTAAATACTAAACTAGTAACCTAGGTTTACAGAAAATGAGTAACCTATGATAGATAGCACAGAAATCTACTTCTGGGGCCCACTTGGTGTGTGCTGGGGCTGAGACTTAAGCTTCTCACGTGCCTGGGCTGTTTTGGGCATTCAACGCCAGGTTGTAACCTGTTTCTGGCATTGAACTCCAACTTGTAACTTGTTTCTGGCGCTGGACGCCAGACTGCAACATAGAACTGGCGTTGAACGCCAGTTTACGTCATCTATCCTTGAGCAACGTATGGACTATTATATATTGCTGGAAAGCCCTGGATGTCTACTTTTCAACGCAATTGAGAGTGTGCCATTTGAAGTTCTGTAGCTCCAGAAAATTCACTTTGAGTGAAGAGAGGTCAGAATCCAACAACATCAGCAGTCCTTTTTCAGCCTGAATCAGATTTTTGCTCAGCTCCCTCAATTTCAGCCAGAAAATACCTGAAATCACAGAAAAAAACACAAACTCATAGTAAAGTCCAGAAATGTGATTTTTAATTAAAAACTAATAAAAATATACTAAAAACCAACTAAATCATACTAAAAACTAAGTAAAAACAATGCCAAAAAGCGTATAAATTATCCGCTCATCACAACACCAAACTTAAATTGTTGCTTATCCCCAAGCAACTAAAAACAAAGTAGGATAAAAAGAAGAGAATATACAATGAATTCCAAAAACATCTATGAAGATCAGTGTTAATTAGATGAGCGGGGCTATTAGCTTTTCGCTTCTGAACAGTTTTGGCATCTCACTTTATCCTTTGAAGTTCAGAATGATTGGCATCTATAGGAACTCAGAATCTAGATAGTGTTATTGATTCTCCTAGTTTAGTCTGTTGATTCTTGAACACAGCTACTTTATGAGTCTTGGCCGTGGCCCTAAGCACTCTGTTTTCCAGTATTACCACCGGATACATACATGCCACAGACACATAACTGGGTGAACCTTTTCAGATTGTGACTCAACTTTGCTAGAGTCCCCAATTAGAGGTGTCCAGGGTTCTTAAGCACACTCTTCTTTTGCTTTGGACCTTGACTTTAACCGCTCAGTCTCAAGTTTTCACTTGACACCTTCACGCCACAAGCACATGGTTAGGGACAGCTTGGTTTAGCCGCTTAGGCCAGGATTTTATTCCTTTAGGCCCTCCTATCCACTGATGCTCAAAGCCTTGGATCCTTTTAATTTACCCTTGCCTTTTGGTTTTAAGGGCTACTGGCTTTTTGCTCTTGCCTTTTGGTTTTAAGAGCTTTTGGCTTTTTCTGCTTGCTTTTTCTCTTTTTTTTTTTTGCTATTTTTTTTTCTGCAAGCTTTGTTCTTCACTGCTTTTTCTTGCTTCAAGAATCATTTTTATGATTTTTCAGATTATCAAATAACATTTCTCCTTTTTCATCATTCTTTCAAGAGCCAACAATTTTAACATTCATAAGCAACAAATTCAAAAGACATATGCACTGTTCAAGCATTCATTCAGAAAACAAAGAGTATTGCCACCACATCAAAATAATTAAACTATTTTAAAATTTGAAATTCATGTACTTCTTTTTCTTTTTCAGAAAACAATTTTCATTTAAGAAAGGTGATGGATTCATAGGACATTCATATCTTTAAGACATAGACACTTAGAAACTAGTGATCATATAGTAAAGATACAAACATAATTAAGCATGAAGCATAGTAAACGAAAAACAGGAAAATAAGAATAAGAAGATTAAGGAATGGGTCCACCTTAATGAGGGTGGCGTCTTCCTCTTCTTGAAGAACCAATGGTGCTCTTGAGCTCCTCTATGTCTCTTCCTTGCCTTTGTTGCTCTTTCCTCATAGCTTTTTGATCTGCAGTCAATTGCTCTACCACTGAATTATGGAAAAACAAAAGCAATGCTTTTACCACACCAAACTTAAAAGGTTTGCTCGTCCTCGAGCAAAAGAAGGAAGAAGTGGAGAAGATGGAGGAGATGGAAGTGTGTGAATGGGTGGGTTTGGGAGGGAAATGGTTTGAATTTGAATGGTGAGGTAGGTGGGGATCCTGTGGGGTCTACAGATCCAGTGGGGTCAAGGATTTTGCATCCCTGCTCCAATTAGGTGTACAAAATATTCTTACTGTGCAATCCTGGCGTTTAACACCAGACTGCTGCCTGTTTCTGGCGTTAAACGCCCAAATGTAGCCTGTTTTTGGCGTTTAACGCCAGACTGATGCTTGTTTTTGGCGTTAAACGCCAGACAGATGCTTGTTTCTGGCGTTTAAACGCCAGAATGATCTTCCTCCAGGGTATGCTATTTTTTATGCTGTTTTTCATTCTATTTTTGATTTTCCATTTGTTTTTGTGACTTCACATGATCATCAAACTAAAGAAAACATAAAATAGCAATGGAAAATAAATAGATATAATTAAATAACATTGGGTTGCCTCCCAACAAGCGCTTCTTTAATGTCAATAGCTTGACAGTGAGCTCTCATGGAACCTCACAGATAATCAGAGCAAGGTTGGGACCTCCCAACACCAAACTTAGAGTTTGGTTGTGGCCTCCCAACACCAAACTTAGAGTTTGACTGTGGGGGCTTTGGTTGACTCTGCAGTGAGAGAAGCTTTTCATGCTTCCTCTCCATGGTTATAGAAGGAGAACCTTGTGTCTTATAGTTTGCAATGTCTTCAAACCACAGAGCTTCCTGAATAGCAAACAATTGCTCATCCGGAAAGGTTTCAGAGATCTCAGTAGGAGGGAGGGATGCTCCTGCTACTGGTTCTATCCGGGACAGGTGATCAGCTACTTGATTCTCTGTCCCTTTTCTGTCTCTTATTTCTATATCAAACTCTTGCAGAAGCAACACCCATCTTATGAGCCTGGGCTTTGAATCCTGCTTTGTGAGTAGATATTTAAGAGCAGCATGGTCAGTGTACACAATCACTTTTGATCCTACTAAGTAGGATCTAAACTTGTCAATGGCATAAACCACTGCAGGTAATTCTTTTTCTGTGGTTGTGTAATTTTTTTGGGCATCATTTAAAACACTGCTAGCATAATAAATGACATGCAGAAGCTTGTTATGCCTCTGTCCCAATACTGCACCAATGGTATGGTCACTGGCATCACACATTAATTCGAATGGTAATGTCTAGTCTGGTGCAGAAATAACTGGTGCTGTGACCAGCTTAGCTTTCAGGGTCTCAAACGCCTACAGACACTTTGTGTCAAACACAAATGGCGTGTCAGCAGCTAGCAGATTGCTCAGAGGTTTTGCAATTTTTGAAAAATCTTTTATAAACCTCCTATAGAATCCTGCATGCCCCAGAAAGCTTCTGATTGCCTTAACATTGGCAGGTGGTGGTAATTTTTCAATTACTTCAACTTTAGCTTGATCCACCTCTATTCCCTTGTTTTAAATTTTATGCCCAAGGACAATCCCTTCAATCACCATAAAGTGACATTTTTCCCAGTTTAAAACTAGGTTGATCTCTTGGCATCTTTTCAGAACAAGTGCTAAATGGTTAAGGCAGGAGCTGAATGAGTCTCCAAATACTGAAAAGTCATCCATGAAGACTTCCAGAAACTTCTCTACCATATCAGAGAAGATAGAGAGCATGCACCTCTGAAAGGTTGCAGGTGCATTACACAGACCAAAAGACATCCTTCTGTAGGCAAACACTCCAAAAGGACATGTGAATGCTGTTTTTTCTTGGTCCTGAGGATCTACTGCAATTTGGTTGTAACCGGAATACCCATCCAAAAAGCAGTAATATTCATGACCTGCTAGTCTCTCTAGCATCTGGTCTATGAATGGTAAAGGAAAATGATCCTTCCTGGTGGCTATATTGAGCCTTCTGTAGTCAATACATATACGCCACCTTGTAACTGTTCTTGTAGGAACCAGTTCATTCTTTTCATTATGAACCACTGTCATTCCTTCCTTCTTAGGGACAACATGGACAGGGCTCACCCAGGGGCTATCAGAAATAGGATAGATAATCCCAGCCTCTAGTAACTTAGTGACCTCTTTCTGCACCACCTCCTTCATGGCGGGATTTAGCCGCCTTTGTCGTTGAACCACTGGCTTAGCATCATCCCCCAATAGGATCTTGTGCATGCATCTGGCTGGGCTAATGCCCTTAAAATCACTTATAGACCACCCAAGAGCTGTCTTGTGTGTCCTTAGCACCTGAATTAGTGCTTTCTCTTCCTGTGGCCCTAAAGCAGAGCTTATGATTACAGGAAAAGTGTCACCTTCTCCCAGAAATGCATATTTCAGGGATGGTGGTAGTGGTTTGAGCTCGGGTTTAGGAGGTTTTTCCTCTTCCTGAGGAGTTTTCAGAGGTTCTTTTATTTTCTCTGGTTTCTCCAGATCAGGCTGAACATCTTTAAAAATGTCCTCTAGCTCCGATTCGAGACTCTCAGTCATATGGACCTCTTCCACCAGGGAGTCAATAATATCAACGCCCAGGCAGTCGTCTGATGTGTCTGGATGTTGCATAGGTTTGACAACATTCAACTTAAACTCATCCTCATTGACTCTCAGGGTTATCTCCCCTTTTCGGACGTCAATGAGGGTTCGTCCAGTTGCTAGGAATGGTCTTCCTAGAATGAGAGTTGCACTCTTGTGCTCCTCTATTTCCAGCACTACAAAGTCAGTAGGGAAGGCAAATGGCCCAACCTTGATAATCATGTCCTCAATTATGCCTGATGGGTATTTAATGGAGCCATCAACAAGTTGAAGACAGATCCGGGTTGGTTTGACTTCTTCAGTCAAGCCAAGTTTTCTGATAGTGGATGCAGGGATTAGGTTGATGCTTGCCCCAATATCACATAGAGCTGTCTTGGTGCAGTTACCCTCTAATATGCATGGTATCATAAAGCTCCCGGGATCTTTAAGCTTTTCTGGGAAGCTTTTCAGAATGATTGCACTGCATTCTTCAGTGAGGAGAACTCTTTCAGTTTCTCTTCAATCCTTCTTATGACTCAAGATATCTTTCATGAACTTGGCACGAGAGGGTATTTGCTCAAGTGCCTCTGCAAACGGAATCTTTATTTCAAGAGTCCTGAGATAGTCTGCAAAGCGGGCAAATTGCTTATCCTGCTCCTCTTTGCGAAATTTTTGAGGATAAGGTATCTTGGCTCTGTATTCCTCAACCTTAGTTGCTGCAGGTTTATTTCCTACAGAGGTAGGTTGAGAAGCCTTCTTGAGGGATCTATTATCAGCACTTGCAGGTGTCTGATCCCTCACTGGCATTTGAAAGCCAGGGTTGGAAGCTGGAGTGGCGTTAGACGCCAACTCCTCATCTGTTCCTGGCGTCTGAATGCCAGAACTGTGCCTCCTTTGGGCGTTCAACGCCAGTTCCTTGCTTGTTTCTGGCGTTGAACGCCAGTCCTGAGCATGGTCTGGGCGTTCAGTGCCAGCCTTCCACCCAATTTCTGGCGTTTTAACTCCAGAATTATCTTTTCCTGGGCTCTTACTGTCCTCAAATGAATGTTGGGTGGTTTGCTCATTTCTTGGCTTCCTGCTGCCTTGAGGTGGGGTATTTAATGTTTTCCCACTTCTTAATTGAACTGCTTGGCATTCTTCTGTTATTTGTTTTGACAGCTGCTGCTTTGTTTGCTTTAATTGTTCTTCCATATTTATATTAGCCATCCTTGTCTCTTGTAGTCTCTCCTTGAATTCGGCTAACTGTTTTGTTAGAAAATCTAATTGCTGATTGAATTCAGCAGCTTGTTCTGCAGGATTGAGTTCAGCAGTTACTGTTTTAACCTCTTCTTTCATGGAAGGGTCACTGCTTAGGTACAGATGCTGATTTATGGCAACTGTATCAATGAGATCTTAAGCTTCTTCAATTGTCTTTCTCATGTGGATAGATCCACCAGCTGAGTAATCTAGAGAAAGCTGAGCTCTTTCTGTAAGCCCATAATAGAAGATGTCTAACTGAACCCACTCTGAAAACATTTCAGAGGGGCATTTTCTTAGCATCTCTTTGTATCTCTCCCAGGCATCATAAAGAGATTCATTATCTCCTTGTTTAAAGCCTTGGATGTCCAGCCTTAGCTGTGCCATCCTTTTTGGAGGAAAGTATTGATTCAGGAATTTTTCTGTCAGCTGTTTCCATGTCTTTATGCTAGCCTTAGGTTGGTTATTTAACCACCTCTTGGCTTGGTCTTTTACAGCAAATGGAAATAGTAATAATCTGTAGACATCCTGATCTACTTCCTTATCATGTACTGTGTCAGCAATTTGTAAAAACTGTGCCAGAAACTCTGTAGGTTCTTCCTGTGGAAGACTGGAATACTGGCAGCTTTGCTGCACCATGATAATGAGCTGAGGATTCAACTCAAAGCTACTGACTCCAATAGAGGGTATGCAAATACTACTCCCATATGAAGCAGTAGAGGGGTTGGCGTATGACCCCAGAGTCCTTCTGGACTGTTCATTTCCACTTAGATCTATGATGGAGAAAGGGAGATGATGTAAAATAGAGAAAAAATATTTTTATTTATTTAATTATTTATTTATTTTGAAAATAAATAAATTAAAATAAAATAAATAAAAATGGGTGAAGATTTTTGAAAAAATAAGGAGAGAGAAAGTGGTTAGGAAGTTTTGAAAAAGATATGATTTTTTTTTGAAAAGGGTTTTAAATTTTGAAATAAAAAAATAAAAAAAATCTGAATTTTAAAATTGATTTTCGAAAAACTACAAAATAGAGGGAAAAGATATTTTTGAATTTAATGAGAAAAGAGAAAAATAATAGAATAACACAAGATCTAAAATTTTTAGATCTAATGCTCCTTGTTTTCGAAAATTTTGGAGGGAAAACACCAAGGAACACCAAACTTAAAAATTTTAAGATCAAGACACAAGGAAAACTCAAGAATGCCTTGAAGACTCACAAGAACAGCAAGAACATGAAGAAGGAACACCAAACTTAAAATTTTTAGAAAACCAAGCTAAAATTTTCGAAAAACAAAGAAAAATCAACAAGAAAACACCAAACTTAAAGTTTGGTACAAGATTTTTAAAAAAAATTATTTTTGAAAAAAGGATTTTTTAAAAAAAGGATAGCCAATTACCAAGAACATAAGCAGCACGCTCTAACTAATTAAGCTATAAATTTAAAGTGTTTTAACAAGGTATAAATAAATTTTTTTTTTCGAAAACTAAAATTTTGAAAAAGAAAATAAGGATTCTAAAATTTTAACAAGAACAATAATAAGAGACTCTAAACCAAAAAGAAAAATTTTTCCTAATCTAAGCAACAAAAGAAACCGTCAGTTGTCCAAACACGAACAATCCCCGGCAACGGCGCCAAAAACCTGGTGCACGAATTGTGAATCACACGTTTCACAACTCGTACTACTAACCAGCAAGTGCACTGGGTCGTCCAAGTAATACCTTACGTGAGTAAGGGTCGAATCCCATGGAGATTGTTGGTTTGAAGAAAGCTATAGTTATCTTGTAACTCTTAGTCATGATATAATATCAATAATAATTCTTAGTTTTAATTGTAAAAAGTCAAAGGGCATAAAACAAATACTTGTTACTCAATAATGGAGAATATGTTGGGGTTTTGGAGATGCTTTGTCTTCTTTATTTCAGTTTTTCTCTTGTACTCCTCTTTACACACGCAAGGCTCCTTCCATGGCAAGCTGTATGTAAGGTGTCACCGTTGTCAATGGCTACTTCCCGTTCTCTCAGTGAAAATGGTCCAAATGCTCTGTCACAGCACGGCTAATCATCTGTTGGTTCTCGATCATGTCGGAATAGAATCCCTTGATTCTTTTGCGTCTGTCACTACGCCCAACAATCACGAGTTTGAAGCTCGTCACAGCCATTCAATCCTTGAATCCTACTCGGAATACCACAGACAAGGTTTAGACTTTCCGGATTCTCATGAATGCCGCCATCAATTCTAGCTTATACCACGAAGATTCTGATTAAGAAATCTAAGAGATACTCATTCAATCTGATGTAGAACGGAGGTGGTTGTCAGGCACACGTTCATGGATTGAGGAAGGTGATGAGTGTCACGGATCATCACCTTCTTCATAGTGAAGCGCGAATGAACATCTTAGATAGGAACAAGCGTGTTTAAATGGAAAACAGAGATAATTGCATTAATTCATCAAGACGCTGCAGAGCTCCTCACCCCCAACAATGGAGTTTAGAGACTCATGCCATCAAAGAGTACAAAGTTCAGATCTAAAAATGTCATGAGGTACAAAATAAATCTCTAAAAGTTGTTTAAATACTAAACTAGTAACCTAGGTTTACAGAAAATGAGTAAACTATGATAGATAGCGCAGAAATCCACTTCTGGAGCCCACTTGGTGTGTACTGGGGCTGAGACTTAAGCTTCTCACGTGCCTGGGCTGTTTTGGGCATTCAACGCCAGGTTGTAACCTGTTTCTGGCGTTGAAGTCCAAGTTGTAACTTGTTTCTGGCGCTGGACGCCAGACTGCAACATAGAACTGGCGTTGAACGCCAGTTTATGTCATCTATCCTTGAGCAAAGTATGGACTATTATATATTTCTGGAAATCCCTGGATGTCTAATTTCTAACGCAATTGAGAGAGCGCCATTTGAAGTTCTGTAGCTCCAGAAAATCCACTTTGAGTGCAGGGAGGTCAGAATCCAACAGCATCAGCAGTCCTTTTTCAGCCTGAATAAGATTTTTGCTCAGCTCCCTCAATTTCAGCCAGAAAATACCTGAAATCACAGAAAAAAACACAAACTCATAGTAAAGTCCAGAAATGTGATTTTTAATTAAAAACTAATAAAAATATACTAAAAACCAACTAAATCATACTAAAAACTAAGTAAAAACAATGCCAAAAAGCGTATAAATTATCCGCTCATCACACCCCCAGATGACGACGACAAGGAAGTTACTATTCCATGGGGTGGATGGGTGCACAAAAAGCCCTCGACAAGACGTCGTTCTCGGGCTAGAGCGGTAGTTGAGGCAGCCAGACCCTCACCCTCCACAGCAGCAGCAGGACCCTCTTCCTCCACAGCAGCCGCAGCAGCCGCAGCATCCGTGCCACCACCTCCATCAGCACCTGAGCCGACTTATCTGTTGGTGCAGCACCTTCTTCGCTTCATGGTGTGCTTCGAGCGTCGTGTCATGCGACATCTTGACCGCTTAGACCAGGTATTTGCGTCACAGGGCATTGAGCTTCCTCCACTCCCAGACTCTCCCACCTCTGACGAGCAGGACCAGGAGGAGGAGCATAGTGAGGAGCTGACACAGCAGGAGACACCACCAAAGACGCAGACCACCACTGAGGTCCAACAGCCTCCTGAGGTCCAGCATGACATTCCTGAGCCACAGCCAGTACCACCTCCAATCCCACAGCCCGAGCCTGAGCATGAACCACAGCCTGGTGCGATTGTTGACCCCTATCCCGAGCTTCAGTAGTAGCATCGAGGACGATGCTTAATTCTAAAGTGTGGGGAGGTCACCGTTCGTGACCGGTGTTTGCATTTATGTGGTGAACTTTCAGACTTTTATTTCTATTCGCTACTACTCTATTTTGTTCTATTCCGTACTTTATGTTTTTAGATCATTTTCGGATTACTGTACATATTTATGCTATTGTAGATACTTTATGTTGTATATATATATAATTGCATCTTGGTTGTGTTTTGCATCTTAGTTGTTGATTGTGATTAGAAAATTAATGGATTGCTAAAAATCTAGTCAACCCTTTTTATATAAGAAATGTGTTTTGATTGAAAAAGGGGTAAACTAGGAGAATTTTTAAAATTTTCTAAATCACAATATTGCATTAGAATAAGCTTAATCAATATGATGAAAATTTCCAAGAAACTCATTTTTAGGGCACCACCCCAATTGGTTGAAATTTTTTTTAGAACTTGCTTGAGCTATATACTTGTGGATCATGTTTTGAGCTGAGAATACAAGCATGTGAGAATTGAGCCTAATTGTGTGGTTACATCATGCATAACCACTTACTTCCATTCTTGTGTGCATTATTCTCCTCCTATGATTGTAATCCTTGATTTGTTTGATTCTTTATGTCCATTAATTTATGTATACATGCATTTATATGAGTGAAGCCATTGTTCAAATAGCTCACTTACCCAAATAGCCTACTTTTTATCTTCCATTGTTAGCCAATTTTGAGCCTTTGCTTAACCCAATTGTTCTTAATTGTAGCACATTACAAGCCTAAGTGAAAAACAATAAATATCCCTTAATTTGGATCTTTGATTAGCCTAAACTAGTGAGAGTGTTTATCATCTGATTTTGGGGAAGTTGGGAACATTGGGTAGAGATAAAAATGTGTTTATGTTCTTGTTGAAAAATATTGGGAATTGGGTACATACTCATGTATTAATTATGTGTAAATCATATGCATTGATGCTCTTGTATATAAAAAAAATTAAATAAATTTTTCATATATAAAAGAAAGAAAAAGAAAAGCAATAAAAAAGGGACAAAATGCCCCAAAGTGAAGTTCAATAAGAGTCAATGCATAGGTGTGGTGATCAAAAAGAGAATACATGAGTGTGTGGAAAAAGTGAAGAATGGGTAGTTAGGTTTGTTTAGAATTGTATAGGTTGTCATAGGTTAGGTGGAAAGTTTAAGCTAATCAAAAATTCAAATCTCAAGCTCACTTGACCATGTGCATCCTACCTTGACCCTAGCCCCATTACAACCTATGGGAAAGACCTCATGATATTTGTATGCATGCATAAAGTAATTGTTGATTGTTAGATGAAAAACAAATCTTGGAAAGCATGATTAAGGGAGAATTGAGTGAATCAACCCCATACACTTGAGTGCTTAGAGCGGATACACATCCGGTGAGGGTTCGATCGCTCAATTACATGTTTCCACCCATGATCATCTTTTCTTGCAAGTTTGTGAACTCTTTCAATGATTCAATCCAATTATGGTTTGCTTGATTGCTAATACCTTAGCCCTTGTGCTTATATGCGTATTCTTGGAGGTTGATTTATTTTGACTAAGCCATTGCATCATGTAGATAGATTGCATTTAGTAGTTGCATTGAATAAATGTTAATACCCTTTTGCTTCTTCTTGATTTTAGCATGAGGACATGCTTAGTTTAAGTGTGAGGAGATTTGATAAACCCCGATTTCGTAATTTATCTTGTGCTTATTTTGGGGGATTTTGTCACTTTTTCTCGCATTTATTCAATGAAATAGCATGGTTTTATAATTCTCCCTTGAATTTTGCTTAAGTGTAAAAACATGCTTTTTAGGCCCTAAATTGGTGATTTTAATTCACTTTAATTCCATTCGATGCCTTGATGTGTTTGATGAGTGATTTCAGGTCCATAAGGCAAGTATTGGATGGAAGAAATGAGGAGAAAATCATACAAAAAGGGAGAATGCATGGAGAAACAAAGATTGGGAATGCACCAAAGGAGGCACACGTGCACCAGGCGCGCACGCGCAAAAGTGATTTCGCCTATGGACTCGCATGCGTACATGCCACGTCCGCGCGGGTTGAGAATTTGCCAGCGACGCGCACGCGCACATGGCGCGCACGCGCCGATACTCTCACGTGGCCCACTTGAAGGCAAAACGCTGGGGGCGATTTCTGAGATGCCCAGGCCCAAATCCAACTTGTTTCTAAGTGTATTTCATATAGAATTGAAGTCCAAGCAAAGGGGGAGCAATTAGTTTAGCCAACATGAGCCTTTAGTTAGTTTTCTAGAGAGAGAAGCTCCCTCTTCTCTCTAGAATTAGGTTAGGATTAGGTTAGATTATTTTAATTTCATGTTTAATTACTTGATCTCATCTTGTTTCTTCTATAATTTCTCCTTTCTACATCTTGATTCTCTTAGTTTTTATGTTAATTTCTCATTTTTCTCTCTTTTGTGATGATGACTCATGTTGGATTTGTTTACATTTAATGCAATTTTGATGTTGATGTTTCTTTAATTGATGAATTGAGTTGTGGTCTCACTTTTCTTGCAATTGATAGTGGTAGATTTTAGCATCTTGCAATTTATGATGTTGATTTTCATTGCATTCTAAGTGTTTGATGAAATGCTCTCTTTAGTTCTTGAGTAGTTTTATCAACTCTTGGCCTAAGCCAAGGGACTTGAGTGGTCTTGAGTTTTTGGATATAATGGATTTGGTAATTTGAGAACCCTGTGTGATCAATTTGAAGCCCATTGACGCTAACCCACTACTAAGCCAATTGGTAGGTAGGTTAGGACTTATGGGTGGATGTGATCAAGCATGTTTGACATACTTCAAGTCTAGGAGTAAATGTTACGTACTTAAGGCTTCGAGAAGTAAACTTAATGGGTTGGCCTCTCATAATTGTCAATAATTGGTTTGTTAACTAGGATGGTGATCTCAAGTACCCAAGTCTTAGCCAAGAGTTCTTTATTTTGCTTTCTTTACTTACTCACTTAGTCTACTTCCTTGCCATCTTATAAATAAAACCCCCTTTTTACCCCATCATAGCCAATACGCATGCGCTCCATTGGTTCCTAGGGAGACGACCCGGAGTCCAAATACTCTGGTAAATTTTTATTGGGGTTTGTTACTTGTGACAACCTAAATTTTTGTGTGAAAGGACTATTGGTTGGTTTAGAAACTATACTTAACAACGAGACCTCATTAGATAAATTCTAAATCGCCGAGAGTCACGATCATCAAGCCCACTTGGTGAGTGTTTGGGCTGAGCTTGAGTGTCTTCCACGAGCTAGTACCCCTTAGAGGCATTGAAAGCCACCCCTGGGCTCCCTTTTGGGCGTTGGACGCCAGCTACTCCCCTGTGGGCGCTGTACGCCAGGAGTAGGACTGGTGGCTGGCATTGAACGCCAGTTTTGGGCCTTTATTTCTAAAGAAAAGTATAAACTATTATATATTTTTGGAATTTCCTGAATGTTAGCTTTCCATAGCTTTTGAGAGCACAACATTTGGTCTTCTGTAGCTCCAGAAAAGCTCCTTCGAGTGCACGGAGGTCAGATCTTGAGAACATCTGCAGTCCTTTTTCTGCTTCTGAATCAGACTTTTGCTCAAGCTCCTCAATTTCAGCCAGAAAATACCTGAAATCACCATAAAACACACAAACTCAAAGTATAATCCAAAAATGTGAATTTTGCACTAAAACCTATGAAAACATAATGAAACTTAAACAAAACATAATGAAAACTATATGAAAACAATGCCAAAAAGCGTATAAAATATCCGCTTATTAGAACACCAAACTTAAACTGTTGCTTGTCCCCAAGCAACCAAAAACAAAGTAGGATAAAAATAAATACAAGGATACAATAAATTTCAGAGTTCTCAATGAAGCTCAGTTTCAATTAGATGAGCAGGACTAATAGCTTTTTGCTTCTAAATAGTTTTGGCATCTCATTTTCCATTGAAGCTCAGAATAGTTGGCATCTTTAGGAACTTAGAATCCAGATGATACTATTGATTCTCTTAGTTAAGTTCTTTTTTATTCTTGAACACAGCTTCTTTAGAGTCTTGGCCGTGACCCTAAGCACTTTATTTTCCAGTATTACCACCAGACACATAAATGCCACAAACACTTTAACTGGGTGAACCCCTTAGGATTGTGATTCAACTTTGCTAGAATCCCCAGCCAGTGGTGTCCAGAGTTCTTAAGCACACTCTTTGCTTTGGACCACGACTTTAACTGCTCAGTCTCAAGCTTTTCACTTCACACCTTCACACCACAAGCATATAGTTAGGGGAGCAGCTCAATTGAATTGTTTAGGCTAAGATATTTCTTTTAGGCCCTCCTAACCATTGATGCTCATAGCCTTGGTTCCTTTCTCTTGTCTTTTAGTTTAAAGAGCTATTGGATTTTTGCTCTTGCCTTTTGGTTTAAAGAGCTATTGGCTTTTTCTGATTTTTATTTCTTTTTCTACTTTTTTTTCTCTTTTTTTTTTTTGCTTTTTGCTGCTTTTTTTTGCTTCAAGAATCAATTTTTGAATTTTTCAGATCACCAATAATATTTCTCTTGTATCCTCATTCTTTAAAGAACCAACATTCTTAACTCCAACATCAAATATGCGTTGTTCATTCATGCATTCAGAAAACAAAAGTAATGCCACCACATCAACTAATTGAACCATTCTTAATATTGAATTCGAAATTTATGTATCATTACTGCTTCTAAAAAAATCAAAATTTTATTAAGTTCAATGAGATGATAAAAGGAACATTTTATAGCTAATTGGAAAATAAAAACTTAAATCCTAATAATACTCATGCAATTCTTAAATTAAAAGACAGAAATTTAAATAAAAACCTAACATGCTACTAGTGATCATGTAAATCTAAACATAAGAAATAGGAATTAGAATAGCCACAGAAATAGGGAGGTGGAACTCAACCACCTTAATCATGGTAGGCGTTAGGCTCTTCAGGGGAAAATTTTTGACGCTTTAGTTCTTCTAGCTCACGCCCCTGCTTCTCTTGTTCCTTGACCAGTTTGCAAAGCATGCTAGTATGATCTTTTTGCTCCTCTCTTAACTGATCCAAGGTGGTTTGTAATTGTGCAACAAATGCTTTCAGCTGTGTCAAATATTCAATTGGAGGGATCTCTTGCACCTGAAGAGGCTCAAGCGCCTTCCTTTTGGGTTGATCAGCTGGTACCTGGGCGTTTTCCAACTTGATTGGTGATTGGGCTTTCTACTGGGATGAATGAGTCTTTGTTAATCATGACTCCAGCTTCTCTACACAAGCAAAAGATAAGGTTTGGATAGGCCAATCTTGCTTGAGTTGATATCCTGTTTGCAACCTTATACAGCTCAAAAGGAATTAGTTGGTGGACTTCCACCTCATTCCCCATCATAATGCAGTGAATCATCACAGCCCTTCTGATGGTAACTTCAGAATAGTTGCTAGTAGGGAGTATGTAACGCCAAATGAAATCCAACCAACCCCTAGAAATTGGTTTGAGATCTACTCTTCTCAGTTGGTTTGGATTACCTTTTGTGTTGTTGATCCACTTAGTTCCAGGCAGACATATGTTTTCTAGAATCTGATCTAACTTTGGATTAGCCACCACCTTTCTATTAAGGGATTCTGGATCATCCTTTTGGGGAGGTAACTTGAAGATCTCTCTCACCTTGTCAAGATGAAAATAGACAATCTTCCCTCGCACCATGGTACAAAAAGTATGGAATTCTTGTCCATATTTCTTTTGCTTATCTGTCATCCACAGATTTGCATAGAATTCATGGATCATTATTATTCCAACATTGATCTCAGGATCAGCTAGAATCTCCCAGCCTCTCTTCCAAATTTGCTCTAGGATCTTCGGGTACTCATATTCTTTTAATTCGAATTTGGCTTCCGGGATCACTGTCCTCTTGCACATTATTTTGTAATAATTTTTTCATGCTGCTTTGTGTAGAATCTGAAAGGTTTAAAAATAACTACTTGGTTGTCTTCTTTCTTGCTTTTTGAAGTGGAATTTTCACTTTTTGGAGCCATGGAATTCGAGTGGAATGAGAAGGAAAGGCTATTTCCACACCAAACTTAAAAGGTTTGCTCATCCTCGAGCAAAAGAAAGGAAAGAAGATAAAGAGGAGGAGAAGAATAATATGAATGGAAGGAGGAAGAGGGTGCCCGAATGGTATAAATAGGGATGGGGAGGGTGGGAGTTCGAAATTCAATTAGATAAAAGATAAGTAAGATATGATTCACATTTTAGTAAAAGATAGAAAAAGATAAGTTTTTAAAATCAAAAGATATGAAAAAGATAAGATGGAAGATATGAAAAAGATTTTAAAGTTAAATAGAAAATTTGAAAAGGAGTTGCAAAAGATATGAGTTTTTTTAAAAAGATTTGAAAAAGAATTGAAAAAGATTTGAAAAGGAGTTGCAAAAGATATGAGTTTTTAAAAAAGATTTGAAAAGATTTTAAAATTGAAAGGAATTTGAAGTTGAAATATGATAGTTTGAAGAATCTTGTTTAGAAGATATGATTTAAAAAGACAAGATATAGAAAAGATGTGTATTGAAAAAGTCAACATCCTCCTTACCCTGTTATGGGCGTTGAATGCTCAGAATGGTATCCATTCTGGCGTTCAACGGCAGACTGCTCCTCCCTTTTGGGCGTTGAACACCCAGAATGGTGTCCATTCTGGCGTTCAACGCCAGGCTGCTCTTTCTCTCTGGGCATTTGCCAGTGCTCCTGGCTGGCGTTCAACACCAACCTTGCCTCCCACTTCAGGGCATTGAATGCCCAGCCAGTGCCCCCTGGCTGGCATTCAACGCCAGGATTGCTGCACATTTGTAGCGTTCAAGCCCAACCAGTACCTCTTCGCTGGCATTGAACGCCAGTCTTGCTACTTCCTGGGGGCATTCAACGCCCCTCTTTCCCTTTTGCCTAGCGTTCAATGCCAGCAAGGGGCCTTCCCCAGGGTGTTCTGTTTTCTACTCTAACTATTTCTGTTTCTGTTCTAACTACTGCACATGATCACAAACTTAAACAAATGTAAAAATTAGACTAAGATATCTTAAATAAACTTAATGAAAAAGAGAAATAACTTTGATTATGGCTGGGTTGCCTCCCAACAAGCACTTCTTTAACGTCATTAGCTTGACGGTACTGCATTCATGTCAGTAATAGGGTGGATTTGTCTTGATCAATCTCACCACCCAAGTAATGTTTCACTCTCTGGCCGTTAACAGTAAATCGTTTATCAGAGTAATTGCACTGGAGTTCTATATGACCATAGTATGATACATTAGTGATTAGGAAAGGTCCTGTCCAATGTGACTTAAGCTTTCCAGGGAAGAGCTTCAGTCTAGAATTGAAAGGCAGAACTTTCTGTCCAGGTTCAAAGACTCTGGAAGAAATCTTTCTGTCATGCCACTTCTTGGCCCTTTCTTTATAAATTTTTGCATTCTCAAATGCAGTAAGTCATAATTCATCCAACTCATTTAGCTGGAGCAACCGTTTTTCTCCTGCTTCCTTTGCATCAAGGTTCAAGAGTTTGATTGCCCAGTAGGCCTTGTGTTCCAGCTCTACTGGTAGGTGGCATGCCTTCCCATACACCAATTGATATGGTGATGTTCCTATAGGGGTCTTGAAAGCTGTTCTATATGCCCAGAAAGCATCATCAAGCTTCCTTGCTGATGCATTTGCATCTTTGCTATATTAGCTAGTTAGTTTAAGTAGTTTTAGTTTAGTTTCATTCATTTTCTTTGAAATAAATAAGCAATTTTGTGAGCTTTTCATCCATGTATTCATGAACCAAGAACTAAGCGAAATTTGGCATAATCCATGTAAATGACTCAAGAAGTTTATATACAAGTTGATGTGAATGATTCCCTTGAAAATTATTGCATAAGATGGCAAGACTTTGAGGAAAATCTTTTGGTTTATCTTAGGTGATGAAGCAAGTTGGCAACCTGGAAACCAAGTTGGCAACGCCAATGTGTGTGCCTGGAGCAAGGAAGAACAAGCAAGTTGGCAACTTGGAAACCAAGTTGGCAACAACTTGGGCAACAACGCCCATGTAAAATGGAGGAGAAGGCTTGCACGTTGTTGCTGGCGTGTTTGCCAACAACTCCAGTAACAACTCCAGCAAAATGGAGGAGAAGGCTTGCACGTTGTTGCTGGTGTGTTTGCCAACAACTTGGGCAACAACACCCATGTAAAATGGAGGAAAAGGCTTGCACGTTGTTGCTGGCGTGTTTGCCAACAACTCCAGTAACAACTCCAGCAAAAATTGGCAGCCTGACCTTGTCCTCTTCAATGGAGTATATCTTGAGCTAGAAAGTTCCAAATGAGGTGATTTTAGTGGCATTGGAAAGTAGACATCAAGAGCTTTCCAACCATATATCATATCATGGGATTGGAGTTCATTTGAAGCTTCAAAATCTGGCTTCATTTAGAACCTCAGAAACTGAGCACGTTGGCACAGGCGTGTTTGCCAAAAATGCCTGCAATTCTGGCAGGCTGACCATGTCTTCTTCAATGGAACATAACTTGAGCTACAGAGATCCAATTGAGGTGCTTCTAGTTGCGTTGGAAAGCTGACATTCAGAGCTTTCCAACCATATATAATAGTCTAAGTGGAGCATAAAATTGAAGCTCAAACCAGAGGCAACTTTGGGCATCAAAATTGAGTTCAAAAAGGCAGAAAGGGCCAAGTGTTTAGCAACAACTTGGGCTGGCAACACCCAAGCACCAAGTTCCCAGCCCAGGAAATTCTTGGGCATGTTGCCAACATGCATAAAGCTGGCGTGTTTGCCAGTAACACCAGACCATTGGGCCAGAAGCGAGAAGAATGAGCTCTGTTTCCTCTGTTTGGCAACACTTCTTCCATTGAGCCAATATTCAACAAGGATAAAGCCCACACTGCTAACCCAATTGAAGATCTCCAAATGAGTTTTAGGAGTAGTATAAATAGAGAAGGAGTTTGTACTTTAGGGGGACTTTTACTTTTTTTAGAAACTTTTACTATTACACTAGCATTTTTTACTCTTTTACTGCATCTCACCCGTCTTCTATTTTGTTTTTTTTTTCAACTTTGAATTTCAGTTTTAAAGGAATATTTCTTCTTCTTCTTCATTCTTCTTGAAACTTAGTTTAATTTTCATTTTTGCATTTATTGTTGAGTTCAGAGCTATGATTCACTAAAACCCCACCTTCATTAGGGGGAGGAGCTCTGTTTATTTGCATGGATTGATAATTCTTCTTTTCCTTCTCAATTCAAGTGGTTCATCCAAGAGGAAACTCTTGTTCGTCAAAGATTCAACTACATTCGAGAGAAGGGTTGAATCTACATGAATTATATGGTGAACTTGAGAAAGGAGCCATGTAACTTAGTTTAGAGTTCATCCTTTCATTTTTTCTTTGGTCAATACACTTTGGGTTGGTATGTGAGATATAACCTCCCTTAGTTGAGATCCTGGAAGTTGTATGGCCTTGGATTAGAAATTGAACTTCACCTCTTCTCATGACCAATTAAATCACGAGAGTGGCAATTAATTGTGTTGAAGAGAAATTGAATTGCCAAGAGATTGGGATTCAATTATTCACAATCCGCCATGGATCTATACCCATGATTGAGAAGGAATTGAGTAACATCAATTCATGACAATTTACATCTCTGATCCCTAATGATCTCTCCATCATTAATTCTCATCTCTTTTGTTCTTTAGTTCTTTGAATACTCACTACCTAATTCCCTTCTACATTCTTGCAATTTATCATTCTTGCCATTTACATTCTGTTTCTCTATTTCTTGCAATTTACTCTTCTGCTCTTTAAAATTCTGCAACCTTTACTTTCTTGCAGTTTATCTTTAATGTCATTTAAGTTTCTTGCAATTTAAGTTTCCGTCAATTACTTCTAGTCATTTAATTTGCTTCCCTTACTTTAGTTCTTTAAATTTCTTGTCATTTAATTTCTTGCAATCTCTTTCAAGTGTTCAAATCTTAGGAATCAAAACAATGTTTTCTTAACTAAATTTACCATTTAACTAAAGTTGTTTAATCTACCAATCTCCGTGGGATCGACCTCACTCTTAGTGAGTTTTACTACTTGATACGACCCGGTATACTTGCCGATTGCACGTTAATATTAAATTTTCGCGTATCAAATTTTTGGCGCCATTGTCGGGAATTGGCAAAGATTAACAATGATTAAGTGAATGGTAGTTTAGATTGAGAATTTTTCTTTTTCTTTAAGCCCACTAACTATTTGATATTTTGTTTCACTAACTTTAACTTCACTCTAGCAATAGAGTATTTCATTTGTGGTGTTGGTTTGCGTGTGTTTGTGTATGTCAGAGGCAAGAAGATTTGATCCTGAAGACGAGAGAACCCTCCGAAGACTAAGAAGAGAAGCAAGAGGAAAGGGGATAATTGGTGAGGAAGATTCAGAAGGAGAAGACCAAGCCATGGAGGGCAATCTGCATAATCCTCCTGAGGGAGATGCCAACAATAATGGCCCACCTCCAAGGAGAGTTCTAGCTTCTTACACTTTCCCAAATCCAAGACACTGTAGGAGCAGTATACTCACTCCCAATGTTCATGCAAACAACTTTGAATTGAAGCCTCAACTCATCACTCTGGTGCAAAACAATTGTTCCTATGGAGGAGGTCCCCTTGAAGATCCAAATCAACACCTATCTGTCTTCCTAAGAATATGTGAAACTGTTAAGACAAATGGTGTGCATCCAGATAGTTACAAGCTGCTATTGTTCCCATTTTCTTTGAGGGACAAAGCATCTCAATGGCTGGAGACATTTCCCAAAGAAAGCATCAACACTTGGGATGATTTGGTGAATAAATTCCTATCTAAGTTCTATCCACCTCAGAGGATCATCAGGTTGAAGACGAAGGTGCAAACATTCATTCAAATGGATGGGAAATCATTGTATGAGGCATGGAAAAGATACAAAGCTCTGATTAGGAAATGTCCACCTGAGGTGTTCAGTGAATGGGATAAACTTCAAAATTTCTATGAGGGGTTGACTCTAAAATCTTAAGAGTCCTTGGATTATTCTGCAGGAGGCTCGCTACAATTGATGAAGACAGCCGAGGAAGCTCAGAATCTCATAGACATGGTGGCAAATAACCAATACTTCTATGCTCATCAGAGGCAACGCCAACCCGTTCAAAAGAAGGGAGTGTTGGAATTAGAAGGAGTGGACACGATCTTGGCACAGAACAAGTTGATGCACCAACAAATTCAGCAACAAATAGAAATGATAGCTAAGAGAATAGATGGCCTCCAACTAGCTTCAGTGAGCACAACAAATAAACCTTCAATTGAATGGGGCCAAGGTGAAGTAAGCAACACTGAGCAGCAACAAGAACAAGTTCAATACATGCAGAATGCTTTAAATTCTTCTCAGAATGAATTCCATGGTGACACATACAACTCATCCTGGAGGAATCACCCTAACCTGAAGTGGGGTGAGAATCAAAATCAGTGGCAAAAGAACAACAACTCCAACCACTCCCGTAACACACAACCAAAATCACTCATCTAACAACACTAACCAATACAAGAAACCACAAAACACATATTAACCACCCCACAACAATCCACAAACTCATCAAAATAACTTTCCCGCACCAACATCCAACCCACAAAATTACCACACTAGCCCTTCTAACAACTTCCAGCCACAACAATCATACCCTGTCATACCACCCATTAACCATCATGAAACCAGGATCTCAAGTCTTGAAGCAGCCTTGCAAGCTCTTACCCAAAATACACAGTCACTTGCCTAGACCACTCAATATTTAGCCAAGGGGCAAGAGACTTTGATTAAAGGACAAGAGAGACATGAAGCCACCATGAAGAACCTTGAACGACAATTGGGACAATTGGCCAAACAAGCTGAACGACCAACCAATGTTCTCCCAAGTGATACAATCTCCAACCCAAGGGACACAGGAAAAGCCATAAAATGGGAGGAGTGTAAAGCAATCACCCTGAGAAGTGGTAAGAAGGTGGAGACAGAAGCCATCACTCAGGAAGAGCACAACAAAGAAGAATTAAAAGAAGAGGTGAAGGAGCAAAAGCAGGACTAAGAAACCTCTACACAAAGTGATAAGTCAACTAAGAAAGAGGCAGTGAGAGCATATCAACCAATGCTACCATATCCTCAAAGATTCAAGGGAGAGAACAAAGAGAAGCAATACTTCAAGTTCCTGGAGATATTCAAGACACTGCACATCAACATCCCCTTCATAGAAGAACTTGAACAAATGCCATTATATGCAAAGTTCATGAAGGAATTGTTGACAAAGAAAAGATCCTTGAAGGAGGGACAAATGGTTGTAATGAATACGGAGTGTAGTGCCATCATCCAGAAAGGATTACCAAGGAAGAGGAAGGACCCAGGGAGCTTTCATATCCCCTACACCATAGGCAACATGACAATTGAGAAAGCATTTTGTGATCTTGGTGCAAGCATCAACCTAATACCTCTATCCTTGATGAAGAAGCTTCAGATTCATGAATTGAGACCCACAAAAATAGCCCTTAAAATGGCGGACAAATCCATTCAGCAAGCTCTTGGAGTAGTGGAGAATGTATTGGTAAAGGTGGACAAATTTTTCCTCCCAGCTGACTTCGTCATCTTAGACATAGAGAAAGATGACAACACTCCTATTATCCTAGGGAGACCTTTCTTAGCTACTGCCAGGGCATTGATAGATGTTGAAAAAGGAGAATTGATGCTAATGGTGCATGAAGAGCATATAGTGTTCCATGTCTTCAAGAATTTGCAAGATTCCACCCAAGAGGAAGAGTGTATGAAGATTGATTCCATAGATCCAAACTTGAAAGAGGCACCTGATGAAACACTTCTAATACACCTAAGCTCATGTTGGAAAAGAAAGGAAGAGGTAGAAGTGGTGCAACAAGCTCAAAGAATAGAGGAGAAGCTACAACCAAAGCCTGCATTTGAGATTCTCAGCAAGGACATTCCAAAAATTGAGGCTTCAAAACCTGAACTACCTCCTGAAAAAGAAAAGAGTCCCAAGAAGAAAGTGCCAAGAGGATGGAGAAACAAAAAAAATCCCCACTGAAGGCTTCTCACCAGGGGATAAAGTGATGCTAACTTACCAACCAATGGAAATATCTCCACACTTTTCTAGATATTACACAGTGAACAAAATCCTCTCAGTTGAACATGTGGAAATCATCAAGAAGAATACTGGAAGGAAGCTCACAGTGAGAGGGGAAGGATTAAGGCACTATGATCATCATCCTCCCTAAAGAGGGACAATCGTCAAGCTAATGATGATAAAAGAGCGCTTGTTGGGAGGCAACCCAACCTTAGGTAACTACTTTTTCATACTCTTCTCAGAATAAATGGTTAGTTCAACTTCTATGTATTGCAAGGAATTAAGTTTGGTGTTCCACACCAATGTGATTGTATCAACAAAGAAAAAATTAAGGGTGAATGCATGGTACTAAGTTTGGTGTTCCACCAACATTCATGGGAAACAAAGTAACCCTTGAGACAATTATGAATAATCACAAATCCCAAACAATCATAGAAATTGACTAAGCCTGCAATTTTATTTGTTTACCTTTTAGTCCTGCATTTTATTTACTCATAGACTTAAAGCACATGATGTAGTATGTATGCATGAAAGAAGCATTCTGTGTTGGCATATAGAAGTAGGCAAGGAACTAAGTTTGGTGTTCCCACACCAACTTAAGGTCAAGAACTCATAAGCATACCTGCATGCTAACCATCTCTCAAGTGCTTGGGGACAAGCAACTTTCAAAGTTTATTGTAGACAGTCACTTCAATCTTGGGAAGGATTAAGCATCATCAACCAAAGAGACAAAGAGGGATGTAAAGGCCAACAATGATGATGATAAGGAGTAAAGCAAGTAAACTCCAAAAGGTTGTATTTTTAAGTGATTGTCTTATATTCAAAACTATTATGATTGAGAGCAATATTGCACCCCTGCTTGTCTGCTTAGCATAATCTCCTTAAAAGTTCAATAACTAAGATGCTAAATACATCATAGCACCATACACTTGAGAATTTGCTTCCACTCAAGATCTATAAATTGCAAACAGAGAATATTTCTTTGAAAAGAATGATTGAGGAGTCAAAAATTTGTTTTGAGGCAAGCAAAAGATTAAGAGAAGTGGTGGTTCTAGTTGTATGATTGTGTATTGAGGTTGCATATTTGTGAAAACCTACATGGGAGCTCATAGGCAGGAAATAGAGTTCAAAGAAGTATTGTGGAGACTCTCAAACATCTTTTGATCCAAGAAGCAGCAAAAAAAAAAAAAAAAGAACATGGCAAAAGGCTCTGAGCATCAATTACTAGGAAGAAAAAGAAAGAAATAAGAACTCAAAGAGTTATTATCCTAGTTAAATGCTTGTGGTAGAATTGTGTCAAAGAGAGAGGCTTGAGTAAGTAAATCCTAAGGGGTGCTTCAACACCTAATACCTTAAAACCAACTGGTTTGGGAGTATTGATTGAAAGCTTATCTAAAGAGCCGCTTTGAGACATGACACTTAGAGTAAAAGCCAAGACACAAAAACTATAAGCTGCTTCAAGGTGATTACCTATAGAGAGATTTCCATGATATCATTTGAATGAAAGTCCTAAGACCTAAGACTTCCAAAATGTAGGGACTAATAAGCACTGGAATCCTTGTATGAGCATATAATTCAGAGTTCACCCCACTGTCAACTAATCACTTCACTCACTAAGGCATTACAAGCTACTCCTCAACCCCGTTCCGATTGAAAGAAATCTTTTTGCATAGTTCTTTTCTTGCTTGAGGACAAGCAAGGTTTAAGTTTGGTGTTGTGATGCATTTGCATCTTTGCTATATTAGCTAGTTAGTTTAAGTAGTTTTAGTTTAGTTTCATTCATTTTCTTTGAAATAAATAAGCAATTTTGTGAGCTTTTCATCCTTGCATTCATGAACCAAGAACTAAGTAAAATTTGGCATAATCCATGCAAATGACTCAAGAAGTTTATATACAAGTTGATGTGAATGATTCCCTTGAAAATTATTGCATAAGATGGCAAGACTTTGAGGAAAATCTTTTGGTTTATGTTAGGTGATGAAGCAAGTTGGCAACCTGGAAACCAAGTTGGCAACGCCAATGTGTGTGCCTAGAGCAAGGAAGAACAAGCAAGTTGGCAACTTGGAAACCAAGTTGGCAACGTACAAGTGTGTGTGCAGGAAGGATGCACGTTGTTACTGGCGTGTTTGCCAACAACTTGGGCAACAACGCCCATGAAAAATGGAGGAGAAGGCTTGCACATTGTTGTTGGCAAAAGCAAAAACGCCCATGCAAAATGGAGGAGAAGGCTTGCACGTTGTTGCTGGCGTGTTTGCCAACAACTCCAGCAACAACTCCAGCAAAAATTAGCAGCCTGACCTTGCCCTCTTCAATGGAGTATATCTTGAGTTAGAAAGCTTCAAATGAGGTGATTTCAGTGGCATTGAAAAGTAGACATCAAGAGCTTTCCAACCATATATCATAGCATGGGATTGGAGTTCATTTGAAGCTTCAAAATCTGGCTTCATTTAGAACCTCAGAAACTGAGCACGTTGGCACAGGCGTGTTTGCCAAAAACGCCTGCGATTCTGGCAGGCTGACTATGTCTTCTTCAATGGAACATAACTTGAGCTACAGAAATCCAATTGAGGTGCTTCTAGTTGCGTTGGAAAGCTGACATTCAGAGCTTTCCAACCATGTATAATAGTCTATAATGGAGCACAAAATTGAAGCTCAAACCAGAGGTAACTTTGGGCATTAAAACTGAGTTCAAAAAGGCAGAAAGGGCCAAGTGTTTAGCAACAACTTGGGCTGGCAACGCCCAAGCACCAAGTTCCCAGCCCAGGAAATTCTTGGGCATGTTGCCAACATACATAAAGCTGGCGTGTTTGCCAGTAACACCAGACCATTGGGCCAGAAGCGAGAAGAATGAGCTCTGTTTCTTCTGTTTGGCAACACTTCCTCTATTGAGCCAATATTCAACAAGGATAAAGCCCACACTGCTAACCCAATTGAAGATCTCCAAATGAGTTTTAAGAGTAGTATAAATAGAGAAGGAGTTTGTACTTTAGGGGGACTTTTACTTTTTTTAGAAACTTTTACTATTACACTAGCATTTTTTACTCTTTTACTGTATCTCACCCGTCTTCTATTTTGTTTTTTTTTTTTTTTTGCAACTTTGAATTTCAGTTTTAAAGGAATATTTTTTCTTCTTCTTCATTCTTCTTGAAACTTAGTTTAATTTTCATTTTTGCATTTATTGTTGAGTTCAGAGTTATGATTCACTAAAACCCCACCTTCATTAGGGGGAGGAGCTCTGTTTAATTGAATGGGTTGATAATTCTTGTTTTCCTTCTCAATTCAAGTGGTTCATCCAAGAGGAAACTCTTGTTCGTCAAAGATTCAACTACATTCGAGAGAAGGGTTGAATCTACATGAATTATATGGTGAACTTGAGAAAGAAGCCATGTAACTTAGTTTAGAGTTCATCCTTTCATGATTTCTTTGGTCAATACACTTTGGGTTGGTATGTGAGATGTAACCTCCCTTAGTTGAGATCCTGGAAGTTGTGTGGCCTTGGATTAGAAATTGAACTTCACCTCTTCTCATGACCAATTAAATCACGAGAGTGGCAATTGATTGTGCTGAAGAGAAATTGAATTGCCAAGAGATTGGGATTCAATTATTCACAATTCGCCATGGATCTATACCCATGATTGAGAAGGAATTGAGTAACATCAATTCATGACAATTTACATCTCTGATCCCTAATGATCTCTCCATCATTAATTCTCATCTCTTTTGTTCTTTAGTTCTTTGAATACCCACTACCCAATTCCCTTCTACATTCTTGCAATTTATCATTCTTGCCATTTACATTCTGTTTCTCTATTTCTTGCAATTTACTCTTCTGCTCTTTAAAATTCTGCAACCTTTACTTTCTTGCAGTTTATCTTTAATGTCATTTAAGTTTCTTGCAATTTAAGTTTCCGTCAATTACTTCTAGTCATTTAATTTGCTTCCCTTACTTTAGTTCTTTAAATTTCTTGTCATTTAATTTCTTGCAATCTCTTTCAAGTGTTCAAATCTCAGGAATCAAAACAATGTTTGCTTAACTAAATTTACCATTTAACTAAAGTTGTTTAATCTACCAATCTCCGTGGGATCGACCTCACTCTTAGTGAGTTTTACTACTTGATACGACCCGGTATACTTGCCGGTTGCGCGTTAATATTAAATTTTCGCGTATCACTTGCCCAATCCTTTATAGAGATATGTACTATTCTTTCCAGGATTCTCTTTAGTTCTCTATTTGAGACTTCAGCTTGCTCATTTGTCTATGGATGATATAGGGTGGCCACTTTATGGCAAACTCCATATCGGCTTAGCATAGAGTCAAGCTGTTTGTTGCAAAAATGAGTTCCTCCATTACTGATCAGTGTCCGAGAGACACCAAACCTGCTGAAGATGTTCTTCTGGAGAAACTTCATCACTACTTTAGTGTCATTTGTGGGTGATGCAACTGCCTCAACCTATTTAGACACATAATCTACTACCACAAAGATATAAGTGTTTGAGTATGAAGGTGGAAAAGGTCCCATGAAGTCTATACCCCATACATCAAACAGCTCAATCTCTAGGATTCCTTGCTGAGGCATGTCGTGACCATGAGGGAGATTGCCAGCCCTTTGGCAATTGTCACAGCGACGGACAAACTCTCGGGAATCCTTAAAGAGTGTGGGCCAGTAGAAACCACTTTGGAGGACTTTAGTGGCTGTTCACTCTCCTCCAAAGTGTCCTCCATAATCGGAGCCATGGCAATGCCATAGGATTTTCTGTGTCTCTTCTTTAGATACACAGCAGCGAATTATCCCATTCGAGCATCTCTTAAAGAGATATGGTTCATCCCACAAATAGTATCTTGCAACATGAATGAGCTTTCGGGCTTGCTGCCTACTATATTCCTTGGGGATGAATCTTATAGCCTTGTAATTTGCAATGTCTGCAAACCAAGGTGTCGTCCGGATGGCAAAGAGTTGCTCATTTGGGAAGGTTTTAGACACCTAAATTGAGGGAGGGGATGTCCCTTCTACTGGTTCAATCCGAGACAAGTGGTCAGCCACTTGATTTTTTGACCCTTTTCTGTCTCTGATTTCTATATTAAACTCTTGCAAGAGTAATACCCATCTTATCAGCCTGGGTTTAGAATCTTGCTTGGTGAGTAGATATTTTAGAGCAGCATGGTCAGTGTAGATAATAACCTTAGATCCTATTAGATATGACCTAAACTTGTCAATGGCATAAACCACTGCAAGTAATTCCTTCTTTGTGGTGGTGTAGTTCTTCTACGCGTCATTTAGAACATGACTAGCATAATAAATGACATGCAGAAGCTTGTTATGCTTCTGCCCCAGAACTGCGCCAATGGCATGGTCACTAGCATCACACATCAGTTCGAATGGTAAGTTCCAGTTGGGTGCAGAGATGACATGCATAGTGATAAGCTTAACTTTCAGAGTCTCAAAAGCCTGTAGACACTCTTGATCCAAGATAAATGGAGTGTCAGTAGTTAGTAAGTTGCACAGGGGTTTAGCGATTTTAGAAAAATCCTTTATAAACCTCATGTAGAATCTTGCATGTCCAAGGAAGCTTCTGATTCCCTTGACCTTAGTGGGTGGTGGTAATCGCTAAATTACCTCCACCTTAGCTTGATCTACCTCTATTTCTTTGTTTGAAATTCGATGCCCAAGAACAATTCTTTCAGTCACCATAAAGTGACATTTTTCCCAGTTTAAAACCAGGTTTGTCTCTTGGCATCGTTTGAGAACTAGGACTAGATGGTCAAGGCAGGAGTCAAATGAGTCTCCAAAGACAGAAAAGTCATCCATGAAAATCTTAAGGAACTTCTCTACCATATCAGAGAAGATGGAGAGCATACATCTCTGAAAGGTGGCAGGTGCATTGCATAGGCCAAATGGCATCCGCCTATAAGCAAACACACCATATGGGCATGTAAATGCTGTCTTTTATTGATCCTGTGGATCTACTGCAATTTGATTGTAACTGGAATAACCATCCAAGAAACAATAAAATGCATGCCCTGCTAGTCTTTCTAGCATTTGATCTATGAATAGTAAGGGAAAATGATCCTTTCTGGTGGCGTTATTGAGTTTTCTATAGTCAATGCACATATGCCACCCTGTAACTGTCCTTGTAGGAATCAGTTCATTTTTTCATTATGAACCACTGTCATGCCTCCCTTCTTGGGAACAACTTGGATAGGGCTCACCCATGGGCTGTCAGAGATGGGATAAATAATCCCAGCCTCCCATAATTTTGTGACTTTCTTTTGCACCACTTCCTTCATGGCTGGATTCAGTCGCCTTTGTAGTTATACCACTGGTTTGACATCATCCTCTAGTAGGACCTTGTGCATGCATCGGGTTGGGCTTATGCCCTTAAGGTCACTTGTTGTCTACCCAAGAGTCTTGTGTGTCTTTAGCACTTGAATTAATGCTTTTTCTTCTTGTGGTTCCAAGGCAGAGCTTATAATCACAGGATAAGTATCTCCAAATCCGAGAAATGCATATTTTAAGAAGGATGGTAATGGCTTGAGCTCGAGTTTAGGAGGCTTTTCCTCCTCCTTAGGAGTCTTCAGAGGTTCCTTTATTTCCTCTGACTCCTCTAAACCAGGATGAGCATCATAAAAGATATTGTTCAGCTCTTCCTCGAGTCCTTCAGCCATATTCACTTCTTCCACCAGGGAATCAATGATATCAACACTAATGCATTCCTCTGGAGTGTCTGGATGCTACATGGCTTTGACAGCATTTAGTACGAACTCATCCTCATTGACTTTCAGGGTCACTTTCCCTTTCTGAATGTCAATGAGGGTCCATCCTGTAGCTAGGAAAGGTCTTCCTAGAATGAGGGTTGCACTCTTGTGCTCATTCATTTCCAGCACCACAAAGTCTCTGGGGAAAGCAAAGGGTCCAACCCTAACAATCATGTCCTCAATCACGCTTGATAGAAGCTTAACAGAGCCATCAACAAGTTGAAGACATATGCAGGTAGGTTTAACTTCGTGAGTTAAATAGAGCCTCTTTATTAATGATGCAGGTATTAAGTTAATACTTGCTCCTAGATCACATAGGGCTGTCTTTGTGCAGGCATCCCCTAAGGTGCAGGGTATCATAAAGCTTCAAGGATCTTTGAGTTTCTCTGGTAAGCTCTTTTGAATTACTGCACTACATTCTTCAGTGAAGAGGACTGTTTCTGCCTCTCTCCAATCCTTCTTATGACTTAAGATGTCTTTCATGAACTTGGCATCAGAAGGTATCTGTTCAAGAGCCTCTGCAAAAGGGATCTTGATCTCAAGTGTCTTGAGATAATCCGCAAAGCGGGCAAACTATTTATCCTTTTCCACTTGGCGGAGCTTCTGAGGATATGGTATCTTAGCCCTGTATTCATCAACTTTAGTTGATGTAGGTTGAATGCCTATTGAAATGAAAGGGGGGTTGGTAGCTTGTTTAGGAAGGATCTTATTAGTATTTGCATGTGTCTGACCATCTCTGGTTGGGAGTTCAATGCCCTTGCTGCCCCCTTCCTGGCGTTCAATGCCAGGAACACTGTTCCCTTGTAGGTCAATGTCAAGGGTGGGTATCCCTTCTTGGCATTGAACGCCAAGTGTATTGCCCCTCTTTGGGCATTCAACGCCAAGAGTGGGCACCCCTTCTTAGTGTTGAACGCCAATGACATTCCCTCTTGGACGTGCAACGTCCTCAGAGGTGTTTTGGACAGTAGTCTGGTTGTCCTCTGTCAGCTTTTCTTCTTTTAGTTTCCTGTTGCTTTAAGGTTAGCTGTTCAATATTTTCCCACTCCTTAGTTGGATTGCCTGACATTCATCTTTTATCTGCTTAGATAATTGCTGCCTTATTTGACTCAGTTGGGCTTCTACATTCCTGTTAGAAGCCTGAGTTTCTCGCAAAGCCTCTTGCAACCCCAGCAGTTGCTGTGCAAGGGCGTGTAGTTGCTGAGTAAATGGGCATCTTGTTTTGGAGGGTTAGATTCAGCAGATACTACCTTAACCTCTCCTTTTAGGGAAGTCTCATCAACCGAGTACAGATGCTGGTTCATGGCAACTGTCTCAATAAGTTTGTGAGCCTCTTCAATTGTTTTCCTCATATGTATAGAACCACCAGCAGAGTGGTCTAGAGACATCCTAGCCATATCTGTAAGGCCATAATAAAAGATGTCTAGTTGCACCCATTCTGAAAATATTTTAGTGGGGTATTTCTGTAGCATTCTTCTATACCTACCCTAAGCATCATAAAGAGATTCATTAGTCTCTTGCTTGAAGCCTTTGATGTCCAGCCTTAATTGGGTCAATTTCCTTAGGGGAAAGTATTGATTCAGAAACTTGTCTACTAGCTGTTTCTATATTTTCAAGCTAGATTTGGGTTGGTTATCTAACCACCTCTTTGCTTGATCTCTTATAGCAAAGGAAAAGAGTAGCAGTCTATAGACATCTTGATCTACTCCTTCAATGTGTACTATGTCAGCAATTTATAAAATATTTGCCAAGAACTCAGTAGGTTCTTCTTGTGGAAGTCCAGAGTACTGGCAGTTTTGCTGCACTAGAATAATGGCTGAGGATTCAGCTCAAAATTACTTGCTCTAATGAGAGGTATACTGATACTTCTCCCATAGAAGTCAGGAGTGGGGGCCATGTAGGACCCCAAAGTTCTTCTGAACTGTTCATTCCTGTAACACCCTAACTACCAAAGTTCACACTTCCGGCTGCGCGACTCTGATAGCTCGGACATTACGACGACTTTTATACTATTTAATACTAAAATATGAGCCTATTTAAAACTTTAAACCGCAGTACCGATCCAAAAATACTTTCATCCGATATCATACATCGATACATACCATACAACTTACAAAACTCATAAAGAGTACATCCATATATATACATACATATATATAAATAATATTACAACCATAATCCAATACAATTTCCTATCCCTCTTACAGAATATATCAAGATAAAGGCGAGGGTACAATAAACCATAACTAAAATGATACAGGGCATCACAACAACAATTAAATAAGCTCTTCGTAACTTCTGCGCCCATATCCTGAAAGGGGAAAAATGTAGGGGGTGAGAACATCATCCTCGAAAGGGTTCTCAGTAGAGGGTTTTTGGGAATTACTGTAATAGGATACATGAAGATAACTGCACCAGTGATTCATAACCGTCTTATGCCTCTTTTCAAAAACAACGGTTTACAATGAAAGTAAAGTCGGAAATCTTTTCTAAAAGAGGAACCGTTCAATTCTCAAAACTCAAAAGCCTTCCAAAACGGTTTATTTATGTTGAACCAAAATAGCCTTTCATATTTTATTCCAAACCAGAAACACAAAACCGAAATCAACCATTAGTTCATCTCTTTCCAACCACGGCCCTAGGCCCAAACAATCCAACCAACAACCAATCACCACCATCCAACAGAGTCCCAGATGCAAACACAGATAGGAAGTTCAAGCACAAACAAACAGTTATTACAAGTAGAACAGTTAGCAATTAATCACATAGGCAAACCAAGTATAATATGCACACCCAACCAATGTCACACAAATGCATATGATGCATGCCTGTCCCTAGTGGCTGATGATATCATCTGTCGGTTATAGAGCCAACCCGACAAGTCCTGGTAGCTAACCATTGGACTGTCCCTCTGTCGTGCATCCCCAACTCGAGTTATACTCATCATAAACTTGATCATAATCATGATCCATATCCATCACCCTCACTGGTGAATATTTATGGGGGCGAGCTCATCCGGGCCTTTCACAGTGCCCGGCCACACTTACGACATAGGGTCAAAAGAGCTTCGAGTCTCAACCTGGAGCACGTGGTGGCTAGCCACTGCTTCCTCCCAGGGAAACTCTTATCTCCGATAGTGGAAGTGCAACATTCTCATTTATCAATGATTCAGCATAAACATGCAATCAATCTAATCCATGGATCAACATCCATCTCAGCCATCCGGCTCACGGTTCATTCCAAAACCAGCCAATATTCATATCAGACACAGCCATTCCGACTCATGGTTCAATCCAGAACCAATCAATATGTATAAACATACACAGCCATTCCGGCTCTCAACAAAACAGCACTTCCACATTCAAAATCATCAAATTCATGAAATCGGCATTTAAGCCATAAATCATTTTCTCAATTCATTTCACTTTGAAATCAAGTTTCAACTCTTTTCAGCCTTGGCTTTAAAGATCTCGTTTCTCAAATTATCTCAGGCTCATAAGCCAATTTTTACTCAAGGTAAATTTCCCTTTTAAAACAATGCCACTCTCGGCATCCTCTTTCCAAAACTTCCATAATCATGGTAAGTTAAAAGCCTCTTTGAGATATTCAAAATCACCCATCCAACAATGGGATTTTATAACAAACGTTCCTTGGCAGAGTCCCAAGTCCTTAGGGGAGAATAACATAACTCATTTTGCCAAATTCATTTAAAATCATTAAAACCTTGGGTTTCCGAATTGAGTAATAAAATAAGATCTAAGCCAAACCGAGTCATGTAATCATTTACTTCTTTCAAAGCCGTTTCCTTTACTTAGGCAAAACCAACTTCGACCCCCATGATAAATTCTAGAATGTTTCAACTGTTCAAATTGTTTTAGTCTTGCAAGAATTCAGAATTCAAAGAGTACTTAAAACCTTTCTCAAAACATTTCAAAATGAAACTTGTCAATAGACATTCAGGTTCTTTCAAAGTCATTGAAACTTCTTTAATTGAAACCCCCAAGTCGAATTCAAAGGCATAAACCCTTTTCACATCCAAACAGCTTTAAAACACAAGGTTCATCTAAAAAAAAACCTTCTCCTGAAAGAGATACAATGCCTTTCTTAAGAAGCAAGACTAAATCACAATTTCCTCTTTATTAATTCATTTCGAAAGCATGAATCATCCTTTTCTCGATAATTCAAATAAAATAGTAGAAGTCTTTAACTCATCATTTTCCAGACAACATTTCAATAAAGACTCGAATTTTATAGAAATTTCGGCAGCACCTCCCCTAAAACTTGGACTTTTGCCACCCGGTTCGGGTCCCAACTAAACCGTTTCTCATTCCTTTTCAACAGCTCAAAACCAGAAATCAATTCAAAAGCAAGCTAAATCCAACAGTCGCCTCAATGGCATACCTCAAGGAAACCATTTCAAAAATCAACTCAATATCAACCGATTTAACTCATTTATAAAGCTTTAAAGAATCGGTTCAGCAATAAATCATTTATCAAAACCAGAGCAATTAAAGCAACCCAGGCTGAATTTCAAGAGAATTCTATCTTTTACATCATCAAAATAATTGAATCAATTCAAACCAATCCTCAACGGATTAAACTCATTTCAAGTATTTAAAGAATCAACTCCAAACATTACATTTCACGAGCCACACAACAATTCAGCCAAACCAACATCCATAGTCATTCGAGTCAATCAATTGATACATAAGGCAGATACAATCACCAAGTACACAATATCTCACATCAGTACCCATATGTAATAATTCCAATAATAAACTATAGTTTTTGGAAAGCGCCCCTACCTCAAAACGCAATTCCATAATCCAAACGCCTCATCAAGTCTATTTCCGCCTCAACCCGAACTGACGGCAACCGAATCCTCAGCTCCGCTTATTTTCCTCAATAGAAGAAACAACCTCAACGCCACAAGTAAACTCGGATTCTAATCCCTAGAACCGTCAACATCATAAACACTTTATTACACAGAATTGAACACTAATGCAGGGCTTTCGAAACAAAAATACTGACTAAAAAGGGCTTTTCGAAATGAGCCTGCTTACCGCAACAAGGGAAGAACAACTACACCGAGTAGCGGCAGTTCCGATGGTGTTTCCAGCAACACCCGTGCCACCACCGGCGGTTGGAAATGCAGAGCCGCAGGTCCTCCGGCAGCGACAACGTAACATATGACAGCCCCTTTATTAAACACAATAGTTTCAGTGACAGCTTCAAACAAATTGAATTGGCGAAATTAAGAACCAGAAACAGGGCAAGCTCACCAGAACGGCAGCGACCAGAAATTCTGGCAGCGGCAGAGCAATTCCGGCGGCATAAACCGCAGCAACGGCGCGGATCTCCCTTCCTCCAGCGGTGACGCAGGTGGCTTCCGCGGTGACGACACCAGCCACAACAAGGACGGCGGCAGTGAGACCCTCACAGCGACGAGTTTTCTGGCGACAGAACAAGCAGAACTGGCGACGACAAGGAGGCCCGGCGACGGCGACCCAGGCGGCGATGGTCTCCCCTGTCGCGCTCTCCCTCTCACTGCTGTGCAAACTCCCGTCTCCCTCTCTCTTCGTGCTCGCCGGCAGAGGCAAGATGGCGGCGACTCAGCAAGGATGAGCTCCTCTGGTTCGGTGACAGATGCGCGGCTCAGGCTCCAGGGACAGGACGGCGGCAGACCCTAGTAGCAGCGGCAGCAGGTGTGGCTTCGACAACACCCAAGCGCGGTGAGGATGCAGCAGAGCCTTGCGACGGTGACTGGCGGCGACGCTCCTCCTTCCCCTCTTCACCGCAGCTTAGTCCCCCTCTCCCTCTCTTCTACCCTTTCCCGACTCAGCCTCCCCTTTCTTTTTCTTTTCTTTTGTTCAAGAAGAAAAGCAAGCTGCGCTTGCTATTGCTGCTGGTTGAGGGAAACATTGTGGGTGTTACGGCTGGGTCTTGGGGGAAAACGGGTCGGGTTATGGTTTTTAGGGTTAGGGTTTCATTTTCAAAAATTAAGGTTAGGGGTAAAATGGTAATTTCAAATGAAATTAGAGATAATATAGTAATTAGAAATAAATTCTAGTCCAACAATAATAATGTATAAAAATACTATTTGCTCCTCTATTTTTACAAATTATTTTTAATAAAATGTCCCAACCAAATAATTAGAAATAATATACTTAATTTCTTCATTTTCCAAAATAGCAGTAATAATATTTAAAATATTACTTATCTAATCCAATTCATATAAAATCCTTATTATTTCATAACTATCAACCTTATACTTTAAATATAGAAAATAATCCAATAATTATAAAATTGGATAATAACCATAACTTATCTCAAATCCAATAAATCAAAACTCGCCTTAATTATCTTTAATAAAATAATCTTTGAAATTAAGGCTATAAATAACTGTAGGATTTGAGACTTGATCATAATAAGACTTTTCAAAGATTCTGAGTCTTACATTCTACCCACCTTATAAAAATTTTCGCCCTCGAAAATTGATACAAAATGAAAGAAATTCCATAACAGTTCACTCTTGAACACATTTAAGGAAAAAGCAAAAATATCTCAAAATATAATCATATATACGATTTTCAAATACTTTGATTGTTATAAGCATAGGGATGTGAAGGTAGGAGTGTGATTGCAAAGCAAACGTTACAAGGTAGGCTCAATGCACAAGGTCATATGATCTCAAAGCTTTACAAAACTTGAGGTGCCAAAATAGGGTAGAAATCAAAATAGGCGTTCACAAAGCAAAGTGGTAATTAGTGTGGTAAGAGGCTGCAAGGCATGTTGGTATTTAAACAGCGGCATAACGTTCGCTGACAATTCTCGTTCCCACTTCAGAACTTCAATTTCCCAACTCCACCAATCATTTATAACCTCATAGCCAATCATAGGCCTAACCTCCGCAAACCCGTTCACAAGGAACAAAACATCCACAACTCATAACGTTGCACACCTACCGCTCCAGCTTCCATATACACATATCACATCTCAAAGAACTAACGCATCGCGTCACTACATCTACCAGTCGTACGTGATATCAAAACAATTCTCGAGTCTACTCAGAAGGATACCAGATTTAGAATGGAGAGACAATTGTCAAAGGTAATACTCATAGATTTGAGGGAATGTATCCAACTTCCAGACAAACAAAGACGCGCAAGCAATGAAGTTTGCTAGAAATGAATCAATTGACAACTTCAAAGATAACCCTTGGATCAAAGAAGTTCAATAGGATCAAATAGAAGAAAACCAGCGCATCAGCTTGAGACAAACTCAAACTGAGTCGATGAAGTATGAGGTTTACAGAAGAGAATATTTTAAACCCAAGACAAAGCTCACAGAACTCAAGAGCACGATTAAAATACTTCCGAATACTTTGTTCACAAAAGAATCGAAAACTTGCAGAAAAATCATTTCGCAGTTTGGAAGAAAGTCAAGTAATAAACATTCTTCAAGAGAGTAACAAAAGCAATAACGTGGCTTTGCTTCAATACAATTTCTTGTTGAAGTAGATCATGTAGAGTTTTAAAAACAAAGTGCACACAAGTTTGGCTAAGAGCTAAAATATTTCCTCAAATATTCTAGAAAGGTAATTAGGTGCACAACTTAACCAAAGGCAATCATAAAACTCAGAAAAGAAATCAAATTCTTGTTCAAAAATTTCCAAAGTTCATATTCAAACAAGCGTGTATAACATTCACAGCAAGAGTGAAAGAGGAAGTTAAACTCTTTTAAAAAGAAACTCCGAGACAAAAATTTGCTTACAATTTGGTAAAGGAAATAAGTGGTGCATTACAAACGAACAAATTTCCACTAAACAAGGGAGATTTCCAAAACCTCATTTAAAATAGCGCATGCCAACTTTAAATTAATTTCGTCAAAATTGGGCAATGGTTTCAATCTCAATCAAGCAACAGAAAATAAATTCCATTTAGAATTTCTTCAAAGAGAATTCAAAACTTCCTTGAAAGTTCAAAACAAGACTCCAAAAGTACACTTGAAATCACCATCTCAGAAGAGCATTCAAGAAGTTTAAGATGCGCTAAAAAGGAGTCAAGCCTTGCAAGAAAGGATCTTAAATAGTTCAAACAAGATCCACTAGGCATGAGACATCAAATAGGCTCTCAATTGATCCAAAAGAATACAAAAAGTCATAGAAAAGACAACTCAATCATTTATAATTTCTCAAGGATAAATTTTTTTTTTGACTAAAAACTCTTGTAAAGACAATGAGAGAATAAACGATACACGAAATTGAAACAAATCAAGCTGACTCACATGAGAGTGAGATTCACACAAGAGGAAAAACCAAGATTAATGGCAATATCCACAAAATGTAAAAGATCAGTTAAAAACAAGGTCAAACATGACATTCATGGAGATGGAAGATTTAATAGAGAATTTAGTCCGTTCATAGGAAGAAAGCTATGAGTCCAACACTTTCAAAAGAACAACCATGGCACAAACCATGTAGCATGCTCAATCAAACTCAAATCAAAATGAATTAAGTAAAGTTTATCAAATGAAACTCAACCGAGACAAAAGTGGTAAATCCTTTCTTTTCAAAATTTTGAAAAAATACCCAAATACATAATCAAATGAAGATGTGCATTGGAACCATAGTAAAGTTACTAGAAAGTCAATTTGTATTTTAAGTAGGTACAGTTCTATAAACCAGTAAAGGTACAGGCGAGGAATTAGAAATAAATAGTTGTTAAACTGTATAAGAAATCTTCAAAGTTCCACATATAGATAAGTGTATATCTAGTCAACAGCAATTTTTATAAAAATCCCAAAATTAGCTGTAATCACTGTCAAATAAGAGGAAAACTGAATCAACAAGTTCTCTAAGAATGAACTTGGAACCCAGAGTTAAAAGTCACAGCATATTAAGACAAGTTCAAGACTATATCAAAGAATACTTGAATCAAGAACTCAAACAGAGGAAGACAGATGCATCAAGGATTCTAAACAAGCATATGCACTTAAGATCATTCAAGAATGCATATGAATGGAGAAATAGAGTGGAAACATCAAATTACTTTTCAAGAGGAGTACCAAACAAGAACTTCAAGTTAGGATATGAAAGAACAGGTCGACTCGAACAGAATTCAAGACACACAACTGAATAGCCTCGAGAAAAAGTTTCTAACGTTCCCAAAACCCGCGATTCGCGTTACTCAAAACTCGTATATCATCTATGATAACCCATCAGTGCTTTCATATACATAATTCACTAGTATTAAGCCGGCCGAACTTAATATCAGGAATTATGCAATGCAAGACTAACAGCGTTAATCAATAGACCGTCATGTGCATAAAGCTCTAATTCTCGTCATTCGACAAGACCTAATACATGACAAACGCTCAGAGTATGCAACTGAAGCATAGTCAGTCCATTCCTCAGGCTCTACAGGAAGAACTGCTCTGATACCATAATGTAACACCCTAACTACCAAAGTTCACACTTCCGACTGCGCGACTCTGATAGCTCGGACATTACGACGACTTTTATACTATTTAATACTAAAATATGAGCCTATTTAAAACTTTAAACCGCAGTACCGATCCAAAAATACTTTCATCCGATATCATACATCGATACATACCATACAACTTACAAAACTCATAAAGAGTACATCCATATATATACATACATATATATAAATAATATTACAACCATAATCCAATACAATTTCCTATCCCTCTTACAGAATATATCAAGATAAAGGCGAGGGTACAATAAACCATAACTAAAATGATACAGGGCATCACAACAACAATTAAATAAGCTCTTCGTAACTTCTGCGCCCATATCCTGAAAGGGGAAAAATGTAGGGGGGTGAGAACATCATCCTCGAAAGGGTTCTCAGTAGAGGGTTTTTGGGAATTACTGTAATAGGATACATGAAGATAACTGCACCAGTGATTCATAACCGTCTTATGCCTCTTTTCAAAAACAACGGTTTACAATGAAAGTAAAGTCGGAAATCTTTTCTAAAAGAGGAACCGTTCAATTCTCAAAACTCAAAAGCCTTCCAAAACGGTTTATTTATGTTGAACCAAAATAGCCTTTCATATTTTATTCCAAACCAGAAACACAAAACCGAAATCAACCATCAGTTCATCTCTTTCCAACCACGGCCCTAGGCCCAAACAATCCAACCAACAACCAATCACCACCATCCAACAGAGTCCCAGATGCAAACACAGATAGGAAGTTCAAGCACAAACAAACAGTTATTACAAGTAGAACAGTTAGCAATTAATCACATAGGCAAACCAAGTATAATATGCACACCCAACTAATGTCACACAAATGCATATGATGCATGCCTGTCCCTAATGGCTGATGATATCATCTGTCGGTTATAGAGCCAACCCGACAAGTCCTGGTAGCTAACCATTGGACTGTCCCTCTGTCGTGCATCCCCAACTCGAGTTATACTCATCATAAACTTGATCATAATCATGATCCATATCCATCACCCTCACTGGTGAATATTTATCCATCACCATCACTGGTGAATATTTATGGGGGCGAGCTCATCCGGGCCTTTCACAGTGCCCGGCCACACTTACGACATAGGGTCAAAAGAGCTTCGAGTCTCAACCTGAAGCACGTGGTGGCTAGCCACTGCTTCCTCCCAGGGAAACTCTTATCTCCGATAGTGGAAGTGCAACATTCTCATTTATCAATGATTCAGCATAAACATGCAATCAATCTCATCCATGGATCAACATCCATCTCATCCATCCGGCTCACGGTTCATTCCAAAACCAGCCAATATTCATATCAGACACAGCCATTCCGGCTCATGGTTCAATCCAGAACCAATCAATATGTATAAACATACACAGCCATTCCGGCTCTCAACAAAACAGCACTTCCACATTCAAAATCATCAAATTCATGAAATCGGCATTTAAGCCATAAATCATTTTCTCAATTCATTTCACTTTGAAATCAAGTTTCAACTCTTTTCAGCCTTGGCTTTAAAGATCTCGTTTCTCAAATTATTTCAGGCTCATAAGCCAATTTTTACTCAAGGTAAATTTCCCTTTTAAAACAATGCCACTCTCGGCATCCTCTTTCCAAAACTTCCATAATCATGGTAAGTTAAAAGCCTCTTTGAGATATTCAAAATCACCCATCCAACAATGGGATTTTATAACAAACGTTCCTTGGCAGAGTCCCAAGTCCTTAGGGGAGAATAACATAACTCATTTTGCCAAATTCATTTAAAATCATTAAAACCTTGGGTTTCCGAATTGAGTAATAAAATAAGATCTAAGCCAAACCGAGTCATGTAATCATTTACTTCTTTCAAAGCCGTTTCCTTTACTTAGGCAAAACCAACTTCGACCCCCATGATAAATTCTAGAATGTTTCAACTGTTCAAATTGTTTTAGTCTTGCAAGAATTCAGAATTCAAAGAGTACTTAAAACCTTTCTCAAAACATTTCAAAATGAAACTTGTCAATAGACATTCAGGTTCTTTCAAAGTCATTGAAACTTCTTTAATTGAAACCCCCAAGTCGAATTCAAAGGCATAAACCCTTTTCACATCCAAACAGCTTTAAAACACAAGGTTCATCTAAAAAAAAACCTTCTCCTGAAAGAGATACAATGCCTTTCTTAAGAAGCAAGACTAAATCACAATTTCCTCTTTATTAATTCATTTCGAAAGCATGAATCATCCTTTTCTCGATAATTCAAATAAAATAGTAGAAGTCTTTAACTCATCATTTTCCAGACAACATTTCAATAAAGACTCGAATTTTATAGAAATTTCGGCAGCACCTCCCCTAAAACTTGGACTTTTGCCACCCGGTTCGGGTCCCAACTAAACCGTTTCTCATTCCTTTTCAACAGCTCAAAACCAGAAATCAATTCAAAAGCAAGATAAATCCAACAGTCGCCTCAATGGCATACCTCAAGGAAACCATTTCAAAAATCAACTCAATATCAACCGATTTAACTCATTTATAAAGCTTTAAAGAATCGGTTCAGCAATAAATCATTTATCAAAACCAGAGCAATTAAAGCAACCCAGGCTGAATTTCAAGAGCATTCTATCTTTTACATCATCAAAATAATTGAATCAATTCAAACCAATCCTCAACGGATTAAACTCATTTCAAGTATTTAAAGAATCAACTCCAAACATTACATTTCACGAGCCACACAACAATTCAGCCAAACCAACATCCATAGTCATTCGAGTCAATCAATTGATACATAAGGCAGATACAATCACCAAGTACACAATATCTCACATCAGTACCCATATGTAATAATTCCAATAATAAACTATAGTTTTTGGAAAGCGCCCCTACCTCAAAACGCAATTCCATAATCCAAACGCCTCATCAAGTCCATTTCCGCCTCAACCCGAACTGACGGCAACCAAATCCTCAGCTCCGCTTGTTTTCCTCAATAGAAGAAACAACCTCAACGCCACAAGTAAACTCGGATTCTAATCCCTAGAACCGTCAACATCATAAACACTTTATTACACGGAATTGAACACTAATGCAGGGCTTTCGAAACAAAAATACTGACTAAAAAGGGCTTTTCGAAATGAGCCTGCTTACTGCAACAAGGGAAGAACAACTACACCGAGTAGCGGCAGTTCCGATGGTGTTTCCAGCAACACTCGTGCCACCACTGGCGGTCGGAAATGTAGAGCCGCAGGTCCTCCGGCAGCGACAACGTAACATATGACAGCCCCTTTATTAAACACAATAGTTTTAGTGACAGCTTCAAACAAATTGAATTGGCGAAACTAAGAACCAGAAACAGGGCAAGCTCACCAGAACGGCAGTGACCAGAAATTCTGGCAGCGGCAGAGCAATTCCGACGGCATAAACCGCAGCAACGGCGCGGATCTCCCTTCCTCCAGCGGTGACGCAGGTGGCTTCCGCGGTGACGACACCAGCCACAACAAGGACGGCGGCAGTGAGACCCCCACAGCGACGAGTTTTCCGGCGACAGAACAAGCAGAACTGGCGACGACAAGGAGGCCCGGCGACGGCGACCCAGGCGGCGATGGTCTCCCCTGTCGCGCTCTCCCTCTCACTGCTGTGCAAACTCCCGTCTCCCTCTCTCTTCGTGCTCGCCGGCAGAGGCAAGATGGCGGCGACTCAGCAAGGATGAGCTCCTCTGGTTCGGTGACAGATGCGCGGCTCAGGCTCCAGGGACAGGACGGCGGCAGACCCTAGTAGCAGCGGCAGCAGGTGTGGCTTCGACAACACCCAAGCGCGGTGAGGATGCAGCAGAGCCTTGCGACGGTGACTGGCGGCGACGCTCCTCCTTCCCCTCTTCACCGCAGCTTAGTCCCCCTCTCCCTCTCTTCTACCCTTTCCCGACTCAGCCTCCCCTTTCTTTTTCTTTTCTTTTGTTCAAGAAGAAAAGCAAGCTGCGCTTGCTATTGCTGCTGGGTGAGGGAAACATTGTGGGTGTTACGGCTGGGTCTTGGGGGAAAACGGGTCGGGTTATGGTTTTTAGGGTTAGGGTTTCATTTTCAAAAATTAAGGTTAGGGGTAAAATGGTAATTTCAAATGAAATTAGAGATAATATAGTAATTAGAAATAAATTCTAGTCCAACAATAATAATGTATAAAAATACTATTTGCTCCTCTATTTTTACAAATTATTTTTAATAAAATGTCCCAACCAAATAATTAGAAATAATATACTTAATTTCTTCATTTTCCAAAATAGCAGTAATAATATTTAAAATATTACTTATCTAATCCAATTCATATAAAATCCTTATTATTTCATAACTATCAACCTTATACTTTAAATATAGAAAATAATCCAATAATTATAAAATTGGATAATAACCATAACTTATCTCAAATCCAATAAATCAAAACTCGCCTTAATTATCTTTAATAAAATAATCTCTGAAATTAAGGCTATAAATAACTGTAGGATTTGAGACTTGATCATAATAAGACTTTTCAAAGATTCTGAGTCTTACAATTCCCATTTGGGTTCATGGTGAAGAAAGGTAGGAGAGATTGGATATCTATTCTATTATATAAAAATCAGATTTCTGCACTTAATGATGGAGTTGATGTGGCATGCTTCTGAGAGTATTTTTCGATTTATTTCTTTTAACTCATTAAATACAAGTTATTACGATAAACTAACTATATCAACTAATTGATTTGATTAGATATTTAAATATCATATAATTTATTATAATTTATATCAATTTGATTTGGTAATATTTTCTAATTCGTTTATTTTAATATTCTGTTAGTATTTTTTAATTTAATTCTTTTAATTTATTAAACCAAATTTATTGTGTGTACTAATTAATTAATTTGATTAATTTATTAGTCATTAAATAATAAATTTATGAATAAAATAAGATAATATATATTAAGCTAAATTTAAATCATGTGAATTAAAGACTAAATTAAAATAAGATAATTTTTTACTTATTCAAGTTGAGTGCAATAAATATAAATTAATTTTGTTAGATAATAATAGTTGTCTGGTCTATTATATATAGACGGCCACACAAAATTATAAGAATCATAATTTTTATTACTCTTGCTATTTCAACTCTTCTTTTCTTCTTCTTTTTTTTTTCTTTAGGTATAATTTCTTTTATGTATAAATGTACCCACAATGAGAAAATACGGATGAGTATTTTATTGATTGTTTATTTGATAAATATATCTCAATTTAGGCATTCAAAGTGGCCAATGTATTTTTTTATAGTATTAGATAGAAGAATATTTGTTAAAATGAATATACCCATTGTAATGAATTTTTTTTCAATTGTTATATTTTTATGTTAGTCGTGTTCTTTGAAGGCACAAGATAATAAAATAGGTTGACTTTAATATCATTAGAAGCTAAATTTAATGATTCAAATAAGCACCACTAATTATGTTAAAAAAGTAATTTGTAATAATAATGTGATTTACATATTAACTTTTTTGAGTAAATTCATTTCAAAATGTAAAAATTAAACTCAATTACGCTAAAATTTTAAAGGTAATATAGAATTTGACAACAAATTTAACACGCATTAAGGAAATAAATTTATTTATGGCTATTTTCTAATTATAAATAATAACAAGACTTATGAAAAAATATTAATGTCATCATTCTTATTAATTAAATCATAATATTAGGTAGTTGATAGTTTCATAAGCAGAAATTATTAAGTAATTACATAAAAATTAGCAACGAACAAGTAATAAGAATTTAGAAAAAATATATTATATAATACCAGTTTCATAATTAAAATATGTCTCATATCATATTCTCATATATTCTATTTATTATCTATTTTATTATATAAAAATCAGGTTTCTGCACTTAATGATAGAGTTGACGTGACATGCATGCTTATGAGAGTGTCTAGCAATTTGTTTCTTTTAACTCACTAAATACAATTTATTATGATAAATCAATTATATCAACTAATTGATTAGATATTTAAATATCACATAATTTATTATCATTTATATCAAATTGATTTGGTAGTATTTTTTAATTTATTTCTTTTAATATTTTGTTCGTATTTTTTAATTTATTAAATCAAATTAATTATATTAATTATCTGTATTAATTAATTAATTATTAAAATAACAAATCTATGCATAAAATATGTTCTCAATATATTTTTTATTAATAATTAAATCAAATCAAATCATATATATTGAGCTAAATTTAAATCATGTGAATTAAGGACTAAAATAAAATAAGATAATTTTTTACTTATTCAAATTGAATGCAATAAATAAAATTAATTTTGTTAGATAATCTTAGTCTTTTGGTCTTCGATATATAGATAGCCACACAAAATTATAAAAATCATCATTTTTATCACTTTTACTATTTCAACTCTTTTTTTTATGTATAAATATACTCAAAATGAGAAGATATGGATGGGTGTTTCATTAATTGTTTGTTTGACAAATATTATAGTCTGAGAATGTCTCAATTTAGGCATTCAACTGGTGTCGATGGAAGTTGAACTTGTAGTAATTTAGGGTGACCATGATATTTTTTATAGTATTATATAAAAAAATATTTTTTAAAATGAATATACCCATTGTAATTAATTTTCTTTGTCAGTTTGTTATCTTTTATCTAACAAACAATATCCATGTTGAATATATTATTTTCATCAAAAGCCATACATAATTGATTGATAATTCTATATATAAAAATACTCATGTGGTAACTAAATACGATATTGTTATCTCGCTAAAGTTAATTCTCCTATAATTATGCGAATGTGATTCTCCTATGATTATGCGAATGTATAGCACTATCAGATGAAAATTGATTGGATTACATTTATGTCCAATGAGGTAGGTGATCTTTTAGGCCTAATCACGATAAGAGTTGAGAAATGTTTGAAAAATGCTAACAATACAAATACTTTTTATTTTTAATAACCCAATAATAAATATATAAATTAAAATTAATATTATTTCGTACAAAATCATAAAATGTATAGCATACTCAAATATATCCAATCTGTATTAACTGTCAGTGTTTATCAGTTACATTATGACAAATCTGGTTATTAAAAAAGATTAAAATTAACTTAAATATACACAATATTATTTTATATTTTTCATTTTTATTTTATCATCATAAAAAGTGATATATATTATAAGAGAACCTCATCTTTTTACTAACGGTTCTTCCATTCAATGGTTTCTATTAAAAAAAAATATATAATAATATTGTATTTGGTAAGAATATATGGAATTTTGAAAGGTTGAAGCATAGGTTTAGTTCTTAACATTAGTATACTAACCGTTGTAGTGTATGGCAGGTGTTCTATAATTTTTTTGGATTTGATTGTTTCTTTATTATTATATGTTGTTCTATTTAATTTATACTAAAAAGACTTGTGATAATCATCTTATCGTGAGTAGTGTAAAAGTTGTAAGTATTATATTTATTTTGTATGCTCTTAAATCTCATGTCCTTGATGGATATTTGTGACTGACTCATTATTAAAAGAAATAATTGATTTAATATCTATTTTATATTCTATTTAAATTATAATAATGAGTAAATATTTTTTTCAAAATAAATAATGCAATTTTTCATAAAAATAATGTTTAAATAATTGTAAATTTCGATTATACCACAGATGATGATAAATATCTTGATATTAGATCTGCTATAAAACAAATTTTTAGAAATATTATGTTGTATTATATAATTTAGTTATTTTTTTATCTTCAATTTATATTATTTAGATTGGCATATTTCTAAAAAAGGTTATTCAATTTTTTTTTAATTATTAAATCAAATCAGTTACAATTTATATTATGGTTAAACTCAAACTTTTATTTATTTTGTCATATTATTATTATAAATATTAAATTCTTTGATTAAACACTTATTTGATTACGAAATGATATTATATGTTACTTTTATATTGGCAATTAAATTTCAATTACTACATAAATATTATATTTTAAGTAATTGTATATTTTATTGTTATTTTGAAAATTATTATATAATTTTAAAATTATTTAATTATGTTTATTTTTTAAAAATATTGTCATTATTGGAGAGTAACTAATGTTTGTGATAGTCTAAAATGAAAAGATAAAAATACAAAATATTAATATACTGAATTTTTGAAGTATAAATCTTGAAGTAAATATATGTGATTATAATTAATGATCATAATTAAAAGTCTTTATTTTATTTCAATTTGTTCAAGACATGTTTATCTTAAATTTTATTTCTTTATTAATTAGTATTTTTTTATACATTTAATTGTCATTAATTTATATAAATTAAAATGTATAACTTAAAAAAATAGATATGTGTCTAAAAAATGAAAAAAAAAATTTTGTTAGTAAAAAATTTATGTCGCTTTAGCTTTTTTTTGGCATCATATTTTACATTTATACTATAATTAAAAGTTAGAGGTAAATTATTAAATATAAATTAGTAAAAAAAATATAATGCTTAATGAATTATCATAATCACATTTAAAAGTATTTAAGTTATTTTTATATAATAAAAATGATATACTTCAAAAAATATTTGTATATAATTTACTAACAAATATATAAGATATTTATCATAATTTTTATTTTTAATAAAAATATCATTGTATTAAAGTGATGCATTTTAAAGATGCATACATAAAATTTTTATTAAAAAAAATTTTCAAATAGCAAATGCAATTTTATTTTTATTTTATCCTTAATATTTAATTTTAATTTTACCTTTAGAGTTTCAATATGTTTCAATTAAACCATTAGGGTGAACAACATTAATTATAACTGATTAATTATATTATCTGATTTGACCAAAATTAAATAAACATTAAATTATTTAATAAATAATAAAAAATAAATAAAATAAATGGATTTAATTTGAATTATTTTCTTATTATTTTTTATATTTAGAAATCAGAATGTGCTTTTATGTATTTTGATTAATAATTCTTAAAGGAGTTACTATTTTATTTACTAACATTTTAAATTTTTTATAATATTTTCATAAAACTTGATTAATAAGTTCTTCTTCACAATGTTTTTCTTGAATTTTTTAACAAAAATATATCTTAATTTTTGTCTTTCATCTTTTATATTCATTGATTATACTAATTTTTTTGTATAGTGTATTTTTATCAACTTCATGCATTATTTTTTTGCCTTTTTTTTTACTTTTTTTAATTATTTTATTACCTTATTTTTAATTATTTATTTTGATTTCACTCCTCAGATGTTTATTGTATTTCACTTCATCTTAGCTTAAATTTCATAGTTAACTTTGAATTATATAAAATTCAATAGTTTCTTTCAAATCATGCTTAAATATATCATCTATTATATACAATTATTAGGATAAACAAATAAATATAAATTGAATATATAATTTAATTTTAATTTAAATTAAAAACTAAATGAATTGTCAGAAAAATAGCAACCAATTTTGTTTTTAATTTCTCTATAATTTATTTAAAGGTAAAAATCTCTCTATAACCACTAACATTGCCGATAACAAAATTATAAGTCTCTATAAAATAAAAATAAAAAATATATATAGTTTTAAAGTTATTAATCATAGACTATGAACAAATTTTAAAAAAAAGATCAACATGTAATTTTTTTATATTTTTATTTTTTTCTAAAATTTTCAGACTTATCAACATTTAAGTTGTCTATACATCACTTCTCAAAATATTATGATTTCACAAGTTATAATATGTGGAGTAAATCACCTTTATAAACCATTTGCAAACCAATTTTACGTATATCTGCCAAAGTAAAAAAATTACGCGCATGTCTCAATTTACATATCTATGTAAATAATCAAATTTATGGAGTTCGAATTATGTGTTTTTGTAGTAAATCAAACTATAAGATTCGAATTACTTGTATGCTATCTATGCTACTAAATCGAATGAAGGAGATTCGATTTACAATGAGTTGGATTGCTATTAAGGGAGTATAAATCGAACCTTATTGCTTTGATTTAGCATGGACCATATAAATTGAAATTTATAGATTCGATTTAGTAGGAGATGACATAATTCGAATTCATTGAATTCAATTTACTTTCGAATCACAATGTCAAGTAATTCGAATCCCATAGATTCAATTTATTACTTATTACCCTAATTCGAATTCATTAAATTCGATTTATATAGAAATGTAAATGGAGATAACTAGGTAATATTTTTGGGTTTGGGGGATTTAGGTAATTTTGGAGTGGTTTTGGTTTATCAACATAAATTAACGTAATATGTTATATATATATATATATATATATATATATATATATATATATATATATATATATATATATACGAAAAATGTGACTTATTTATGCATTGTTTGGATTAAAAGAATTTATAGGAAAATGAAATGCTGGAGAAGAAAATAGATGAAAAAATTAATTTTTTATTGTTTGGATCAACAAAAAAATTGAATGAAAAACATAAAAATGTACGTGGAGCTCATGTAAATTTTTTCTATTCAAAGTTGCGAAAAAAACTTATGCACAAGTGCAAACATGGGTTAAAATACAGAGTTACCACTTGAATTATAATTTATATATAATATATAAAAAAATTAATATAATTTTACTCTATTATAATTTTTTCTCTTACTTTTTCTTTCATCCAAGAAAAAGAAATTTTTTCCTCTATTTTCTTTCCATTCATTTTTTCTTCATCTAAACACACATACAAAAATATACTTTTCTTTCCATTTTGTTTCCTCTCATTTTCTTTCTTTCTATTTTCTTTCCTCTTATTTTTTATCTTATATTCAAACAATAGCTTAGTGTTTATCTATTTATCTTCTATTAATATTGTTATAACAAGGATACATGTGATTGTATAAAAATGATATAACCTAAACTTTGATTATCTGAGAATTTATTGAGTGGCTAGAATAACTCCACGTCACAAACCAATGAATGCTAGCAATAGGGATGATCACAAAAATAGCCAAAAAAGGTATTTGTAGGGATTACTCGTATTTTGGGGCTATATGGAGACTCGTGAAATCCTCACGACTTGCCACCTGAAAATGGATGGGGACTTGGGGTGGCAAACGGGCCAAAATCCGTCGGGCTGACCTGCATAACCCGACAAAAAGGAGGGTTGGGCTGGAAATTTGAGAATGCCAAACTTAAAAAGCCCGCCTACCCCGCACCACCTAATCCATGAGCTTTGGCGGGCTTCGGTGGGATGGTGCAGGTTTTTCCGCTGGGCCAAGCTTTTATTTTGTCAAAACCATTCTCTTACAAATTTTTATGATATTATTAATCTACAAGAGGATGACAATGATAATTGAAGATATTCTAAGTTATATTTTGCATTATGTTTTTATATTTGATTGTTTATAAACTTGAAGATGTTTAATTATATATTTTTGATAATATTTGTTTTGCTTTGGACAATATTGATTTTATTATTTTGTTTCAAAAAATTTGGTTTATAATTATGTTTATCACATATTTATAATTATAATTTTTTTATATTTTTAGAAATTATAAATTTATTGAAATAATTGTGAAATTAGATATTATTTAATATTTAATGATTTATAAAAAAAGAGAGCCCGCCAACCCGCCAGCCTACCATTAGGCGGGACGGGGGAGAAATTTAAGACCACTTTACTAGGCGGGGCGGGACAGGCTAGCCCACCAGATCACGGACTTTTGGTGAGACAGGGCGGACTTTCCTGTTTGTCACCCCTAATGGGGACACAGACATAAGTACCCGCCCCATGGAATAAAATTATTAATTTATCCTAATTTATATATACATAAATTTATTTCTTGAATTTAGTAACCCTAATTTCTGCCTCTAATTCGAATTCTTCCTTTTTTTTTAGACTCATTCTCAGCCTCGATCCTTTCTCTCTCTAACTCACTTTCTCTGCCTCTCAAGTCCGTCACTACATCGCTCAGTATCGTCCCATAAAATTATGTTATGTTATTATGTTGAAATATATTTTTATGTTTTCTCCTTTTAAAATGTTATTTTTCATAACGAATATGTTATAAATTGTGTTGAATTATATTGAACTGATTATTTTATGATTATTATATTATGTCTTTTTGTGTTAATTTTTTTAAAAAATTTACTGAGGAGATCTGCATTCTCTAAGGGGTAATTAAACAAGAACTTGCAATGACGGAGAAAGAATGTGGGCATTTTTTTTAAAATATGAGTGAGGGATGGGAAGGGGGCTTCTCACGCTCCTCTGAATACTCATTACCATATCTAACTAGCAACAGAAATCCAATCTGAGTTGATTTAAGAGGGGATGTGTAGACTTCATCTGCATTGGACCTTTAAGGTAATGAACTTAGGTCGGATTTGGGACCCTAACAATGAATTTTAGTTGATATTGCTTGCATTGAGGTCTTATTAGGGCCAAATATATATTGGATTAATATTTTGAGTCATTGTTATAGCAAATACTATACTATTTAATATTATAACACTTAGTATATGTAAAAGTTGAAAATATTTATAAGACATTTTTTAATTCAAATTAAAAAAAAATTAATTATCTCTTTTTTAGTTTTAAATATTATTTTTTAATGTAACAAAAAAGTAAAAATAACAATAATAACTCACATAATTAAAATAGATAATTTTAATATATACATGACACTATATATATATATATATCAAAGATTATTATATATAATATATAATTTTTTTCTGTAATGACTATTTATATAATTTATTGAACAATTTTTTCATCTTAATATTTAATAAATTAACATACAAAATATTATTTAACATACAAAATAAGTAACTTAAGTCATCATCTAGGATAATAAATATAATAGTGCAAATATTTATTTATTTATTTATTAGTAGTGAAAAATATGTAAATAGTATAAACTGATATTTTTTTAGTATAAAAGCGATAATAAAAGTTATTAATTAAGTTAATTACCTAATTAAAAAATTATGAAAAATTGTTTAAATAATAATGACGAATAAGATCACTATTTTTATATATTACAAAGTTTATGAAAAAAATTTTGGATAATAAATCAATCCTCAATAGATTATACATTAATTCTGTCAAAAAAATAAATAATTAATACATTGGATATTGTTATTTACGTAATAATTAATACATTGGATATTAAGTTTATAATTAATTTTTAATCTAATTTTTGGTAATTAAAATTTAAATGATTAAAATTATTAAATGCTAAATATTTTACATCTAACCAATTAATTTTTTTATTGAAATTAAAAAAAATGAGTCATTAATCAATTCTAAATTTAAATTTAAATTTGAGTAAGAAAATAAAAAATATTTTAAATTTTATCTACTAACCAGAATTAATTTCAAGATAAGAAATTATTTTGCACATCATATATATATTGTGGGATAGTATGGTCATTTGCTATTTTTTAATGATAAATATTGTCAAATAAAATGGTGTAAGAAATTAGAAGAAAATGTATTTATAAATTTAGGAAATATTAATTTATTTTTCAATAGAATAAATTATATATTGAATAACAAAAGTTATTATTGGTTTCTCTTCACACTAACTAATACTCAACGATGGTGTTTCAGTACACCATGTTATCAAGAAATATTAATCAATCTAATAACTTTTGTAATGACATAAGTTTATAAATTTGAAAATTTAAAAATTATTTCATAAAATGTGAAGTTGTAACAGGTAGCAATGTTGATCATATTATTTTGACTTCAAGAATAAATACGATACCAACAAATAAAATTGTCCTAAGTAAATTTCAACAAAGACAAAAGTCCATAATTATTGCTATTAATGAAAAATTAATCTATTTTAAAGATAAATACAATTTTTTTTTACAGATTTTCTAACTCAGCAAGTCAAGAATTAATCCACCACATATTGATGCTCTATTTATTAAGGGTGAGATTCGAACTCCAAATACTTACTTAAGCAGACAAATGAGATAACTATTCAACCAATCCAAATTGATTAAAATAAATATTAATTATTTTTAATATTTTTAAATTATAAAATATTTATAATAATATTTACTATATATATATTTTTTTAAATTTTAATAAAAAATTTTATATAATTTTATGTATTACCCCGTGCAGGGCACGAAAACATACACTAGTTAAGAAGTAAAAAAGGGAAACTAAAATTAAAATATTTTTATTTTTATTTTATTTATTAATTAAATTCAAAAATAAAAGCTAATTAACTAAAAAGATTTGAAAATTAGAAGGTAGTTTTGAAAAAAGAAGAGAGAGAAAAGAGTGAGAGTTTTTGAAAATAAGAGAGAGAAGAATTAGTTAGAAAGTTTTGAAAAAGAAGAAAGAGAAAACAAGTAACTAATTAAGAAAGATTTGAAATTAAGAAAAGATAGGAGATTTGAAAAAAAAAATTAATTTTGAAGTTTGAAATTTGAAAATTTTTTTTAATTTTAAAATTTGAAATTTGAAATTTGAATTTGAATTTTGAATTTTGAATTGGAAACAAGATAAGATAAAGATTTGAAAAAGATTTGATTTTTGAAAAGATTTGATTTTGAAATTCAAGTTTAAGATAAGATAAGATAATGATTTGAAATTTAATAAAAGATAACAAAAAATAAGATAAAGATTTGAAAAAGTTTTGAATTTTAAATTTTAAAAGAAAGATAAGATAAGATAGAATCACAATCAAAAGAAAAGATTTGAAAACGATTTTAAAAAGATAAGATTTGAAATTTGAAATTTGAAATTAAGATAAGATAAGATAATAATTTGAAATTAAAATTTGAAATATTTTTTTGAAATTTTCGAAAATATTTTGAATAAAGATAGAAAAGATATTTTTTTTATTTTTTGAATTAATGAAGAAAGAGAAAAATAACCAAAAGACACCAAATTTAAAATTTTTAGATCTAAGACTCTAAATTTTCAAAAACTTAGAAAGAAAAACAACAAAAGACACCAAACTTAAAATTTTTAAGATCAAAACAAGAAAAGAAATAAGAACAACTTGAATACCAAGAAAGAACACTATGATAATTTTCGAAAATTCAAAGGAAAAGATAAACACACAAGGGACACCAAACTTAAGAATTGACATTAGACTCAAACAAAAGACTCTATTTTTTGAATTTTTTTTTTTGAAAAGAAAGCAATAAAGTTTGAACCTTTAACAAGAACAAGAACAAAAGACTCAAATAAAGAAAATAAAGATAAAAGAGAAAAGCAAAGACTTTTGAAATTTTTTTTGATTTTTTTCGAAAAAGGGAAATAAAAGACTAAAAAAAAATAAAAAGTATCTAATCTAAGCAACAAGATAATCCGGTTGCTTATCAAATCTGAACAATCCCCGGCAACGGCGCCAAAAACTTGGTGCACGAAACTGGCTTCGCAGAATTCGCACAGATAGACTAGCAAGTATACCGAGTCGTCCAAGTAATACCTCAGGTGAGTGAGGGTCGATCCCATAGAGATTGTTGGTTTGAGCAAGCAGTGGATACCTTGCAGATTTTAGTTATGCGGATAGAAAATATAGTTTGTCACGAAAAGCATATAAAATAGATAAAGAAAATGTTACTAAATAGGTGAAAATTCAATGATGATAGAACGGTTGAGGCTTCGAAGATGCTTTGTCTTTCTAGATTAACTTTTTTTACTGACTTCTTCAATAACCTTCTTATTCCTTTAATGGCAACCGTAAGTGATTAACTCATGTCCTCTCATCAAGTTAACCTCCTCTACTGTAGCAATCCACCACGTTGAGATGACTCATGTCCTCTCATCAAGCCAGCTCTAGGTTTCTTACTATAGCAGAAGATGAAGCTCTAAGCAATCCACTTCCCTTCACGATCCTATTCAAGGTGCCACAGACAAGGTAGATCTTCCGAATCAGAAAGTACTGCTTCTCTGACTCTAGCCTTAATGCCACAGAGACCTCACGCACCCATAGTCAACGGGATTATATGTCACATATTCAAAGTTGCTTAGATGCTCTATTGGAATCCGCAATGCAATCTCTAGTTTTAGTTCAACGCTATGCGGGTCAGGAATTGCACGGAACCCATGTAGAATAAGGGTGATTGTCACGGGTCACCCTCAATTCATAAGATGAAGAACGGGATTGCATAAGATAATAGAATCAGACGTATTGAATGAAAACAGTAATATTATTGATCCATGAAACTCAGCAGAGCTCCTAACCTTAACCTTAGGAGGTTAGTGACTCATACTGTACATAATAGTGTTCAAAAATAATGGGGGAGAAAGAAGATCTTAAACAAGGGTGATCTTCTCCTATATATACTAATCTAATGACTAAGGATTACAGAAATATGATAGACTAGTCTTAGGGGTGCAAAAATCCACTTCTAGGGCCCACTTGGTGAGTGTTTGGGCTGAGCTTGAGTGTCTCCCACAAGCTAGTACCCCTTAGGAGCGTTGAACGGCACCCCTGGGCTCCCTTTTGGGCGTTGGATGCCAGCTGTTCCCATGTGGGCGCTGGACGCTAGGAATAAGGCTGGTGGCTGGCGTTGAAAGCCAGTTTTAGACCTTCATTTCCAAAGCAAAGTATGGACTATTATATATTTCTGGAAAGCCCTAGATGTTAGCTCTCGATAGTCGTTGAGATAGTGCTATTTGGATTTCTGTAGCTCCAGAAAAGCTCCTTTGAGTGCACGAAGATCAGATCCTGACATCATCTGCAGTCCTTTCTCTGCTTCTAAATCAGACTTTTGCTTAAGCTCGTCAATTTCAGCCAGAAAATACCTGAAATCACCATAAAACACACAAACTCAAAGTAGAATCCAAAAATGTGAATTTTGCACTAAAACGTATGAAAACTATATGAAAATAATGCCAAAAAGCATATAAAATATCCGCTCATCAAGAAACTTTAGCTATAATTTGAATGGAATTTGAGAAGCTTGAAAGTTGGGTTTAGTTAGTCCTTAAAGTGATTAATTAAAGAACGATTTACGAGATTAAATGAGAAGAATTTTGAGGTTAGTTATTAATGATAATGGTTATATTTAATGTTGTGGAGATGGTGTAAAATCCAAATAAATAATAAATAATTAATTAATAAGTTAATTGTGAGCAAAAATGGTTAGAGATTTAAAATTTATAATTTAGGAATTTATCGGTGAAAAATTTAACTTAGAAAATAAATTTGAGCGCAAAAATATAATTAATTGCGAAAAAACACATACTGGCATTAAAAATTAACTGTACCGGCTTAAGTCTGTTCAATACTGCGTGTAAGAAAACTAAAATGGTAAAGATAACAAGAAAACTATTTTTTAAAAACTCGAACACTTATCTTAAAGATTTTGGCCCTAGGTAGGGCCAATGGGCTAAAATTACAGTGGGCCCTCATTAAAGCCCAAGCTCATGACTCTTAACCCCCTCACTTAGCAAATTTCATTACTTTTTACCCTTGAGATCAGAGTGGGAGTGCATGAAGAGCAGCGAAGATAATGAGGAGAACAAGCCCTAATTTACTATTCACACTCACATTCAAATACACATATCTCACAAATCGTAGCTCCAATCAAAAATCCATTTATGGCCACACGACCATCTTGTTATCCTCTTTGTTTCTATACCACCTTTGCGGTGAGTGTGTAAGGAGACTCAATCCCTCTATTTTTACCAAATATATGCAAAAAACCTAGCTTGAAAATGTGCGGTATTTGGTATAATTAGATTTGAGTAGACTTGCTCAGTGATTTTGGTGCGAAATTGGGTGCATTACATGCTTGGATGAGGATTCGCGGAGGTTTGGTGGTGCTAATTGAAGCTTGGGTATGATTGGAGAGGGAATTCAAGGATCAAAGGTTAGAAATCGCCGTCAACAAAAGTACGGATTTTGATTATGGATAAACATTATGTAAGGTTATGTGAAAATCTAGGTTAAATGCCCCTAGGATAGTGTTGAAAGATGGATGTTATTGATGGTATGTGGTTTAGTGTGAATGATTATGTTGAATGATGTAACATGTTATGATTATGAGAATTAGAGTCTAAATGAGGGACATATGTGTGTGTGTGTGTGTGTGTGTGTGTGTGTGTGTGTGTGTGTGTGTGTGTGTGTGTGTGTGTGTGTGTGTGTGTGTGAGAGTGAGATTGGATTTGATAGATGTTGTGTTTGATTGCCTATGAATGGATATGAAACGAGAAATTTGGGCTGGATGCCACAATTGGGTGAGTGCACCCTTGGTAAGTATGGCAAATTGAGTGAGCCATATGAATTGGTATGTTTGAATATTGGCTGATGTATGTGAATTGTTGGTTGATGTTATTGATGAGGAATGAAATGGTTAATTGTGTTGGATTTGGTTGTTTGGGCCTTAAATGGAAAAGATATGATTGGGGATTGATGACTGGTAAAAAAGGTGTCTAGAACTGGTTTAAGTTGTTTTTGAAAGAGAAAAATTTGAGAATTTGTGAAATTGACAGTTATGCAAAATTTGGGTAAAAAATAATTCACTTTGACGAGCCGTAACTTGGTGCTTCAAGCTTGAAATCAGATGAACTTTATATTGAATTAAATACAGTGAAGAGAACTTTAAAACTGTTGAAAAACAGATGGAAAATGAATTTTTTGAGCAAAAGATAAAGATGTTTGAAAATGGGGTTTAAAACTGAAAAACTTACAAATTCTGCAGATTTAGGCAAACCCTAGTCCTACGTGTACGCACATATCATGCGTACGCATGACTTTAAAAACCCAAAGGGGCAGTGGTAGGCTCTGTGTGTATGCACCATGCGTGCGTACGTATGACTTGAGGTTTGCGCATACGCACGAAGCGTACGTATGCATGAATTGAGAATTTTCATTTACCTGAGTTAAGTATGCGCGAGGTGTGCATATGCACAACTTACCTGTTTTTCAGAAATGATGTTTTGAACTGTTCTGACTGTCTAGTGAGGTTGTAACCACTTTTAACCTCCGTATGGAGTTGAATAACTAATTGATAAGTCTCGAATATATGTGGGAGGATTATAATGAGTTAAATTGAAGGTTAACCAGACAAAACTGTCGTGGGATGGAGGTTCATCCAGCCCACAGTGAGGACGGTGGTTAGTCCTGCTCACAAGATGATTTGATTGAGAAATTGATAAACTTATGGGTTTACTGAATATGGGGACTTATGAAATTGATTGAAAATGTGATTATAACTAAGATGATTATGGATTCTGATTTGATATCGAGCCGAATCTCATGAGGATGGCGATATGTAATGCTCACATAAGATATGGTGCATAAAGCTTGGTGGGGATGGCGATACATATCACCCACGTGAGACTGTGAGTATGACGATATGTAACGCTCACTGGAGACTGGATGAATGACCCCTCATGAGGACAACGATATGTAATGCTCATGGAGGGAATGTTTTCTGAGATAGGGATGGCGATACGTAATGCCTATCTCATGAAGGTTGTCGGGTGCGGGCAACCAATCGACACGTGAGCTTACGGCATGTTTAGGATTTAGGCATGCATCATGTGCATCTATTTGCAATTGTCTGAGTGTGCATATTGTATTTGATTTGTCTATTTGAATATTATGTTAATTGTTAATTATATTACTTGCTATACTTGTTTCTTAATTGTGTTTAATTTGCATTGACTATTAATTGTGTTTGTTATATTATGGTATTAGAGTAGTTTGTTCCTGTAGAGCCTGAGGAATGGACTGACTATGCTTCTGAACATACTTTGAATTATGTTTGTGAGATATTTAGAATATCTACTTGATAAATATAGTATAATTGTTCATGAGCATATTTTTGGAACTTTAAAGCACTAGACTTGAGATATTGAGACTGATCATCTTAATATCAATTGTTTGGTGTGAACAAGACTCGAATGGCGTCTCATGGACGTGGACGAGGTCGAGGACGAGAACAGAAAGGTAATAAGGGAGCCAATCTGATGAATAACTCGACCAATTTTATGGCCGCTTTGGAGAATATGGCTGCTGCCATCCAGGCTACTGCTGAAATGTTAGGATAGTAGGCCGGGAATGGAAACGGCAGAGGAAATGGGCCTAATGGGGGCAATAGAGGGCCGATGACTTTGGCCACATTCTTGAAGGTGAATCCACCAATCTTCAGGTGTACGTCCAACCCCACTAAGGCTGACAATTGGTTTCAATCCATGGAGAGACCTTTGTAAGCTCAGTAGGTGCTAGAGGACCAGTATGTGGAGTTTGTCACGTATCGGTTGGAAGGAGAAGCTCAATTCTGGTGGCAAAGAGCTTGCCATTTGTTGCAGCAGGGTAATACTGCTATTACTTAGGATGTATTCAAGATTGAGTTCTACAAGAAGTATTTTCTAAACTCAGTTAGAGCAGAAAAGGAGTTGGAACTGATGCAGCTAAAGCAAGATTCTATGATTATGGCTGAGTACAGTAACAAATTTGAGAAGCTGTGCCAGTTTTCTAAAGTTTACTAAGGTGCTCCAGAGGGTTATGAGAAGTGAAAATTCATTAAGTACGAGGGTGAATTTTGGAGTGATATCATGAGTGCCATTGTGCCTATGGAAATAATAGTAGAGTAGTGGAAGAATGCTCAAAGAAGACTGCTATAGCTAAGAGTGACCGTCGATATTTTTACAAGAAAGATCAAGGCAGGAGCTATGCACCGACGGGTCAAAGTTTCAAGAGAGGTGGCTATGCGCCACAACATACACAATTCCGAAATGATTTCTGAAGGAATGACAACCGCCAGGGTAATGGTAAAGGGAGGTAGGCGAGGACTCAGTCAAATGACTTGAGGTGTCAAAGGTGCGAAAGGTACCATCCAGTCAGGTCGTGCAGGGCTGAGTTGGGTGTATGCTACAATTGTCGATTGCCAGGACATATCTCCAAGAATTATCCAAGCCAGGGAGCTCAAGATGCCGGTCGAGCTCAACAATAGGGCCGAGCCTTCGCTATGACTACGAATGATGCTGCTAGGTCCGATACTTTGATCATAGGTAACTGTGAAATTAGTAACCAAACTTTAATTGCTTTGTATGACACTGGAGCATCACATTCATCATCTCATTTGACAAAGTTGAGGAATTAGGGTTGAAATTATCTGAATTAGCCTATGACATGCATGTGCATACTCCAGCCTCTAAGGTTATAATAACTAAGTTTGGTTGTCAACAAGTGCCTTTTCAAATAGAAAATAAACAATTTGTTCATGACTTGATATGCTTGCCTTTAACTAGACTTGATTTGATTTTGGGTTTGGATTGGTTGTCGAAGTATCATGTGTTGTTAGACTGTTTTGAGCATTTGGTCTAGTTTATATCTAAAGGGTTGGAAGGGCCGGTTGTAGCCGAAGGTTACTATTTGAACTCGGTAATAGTAAATTATAGTGGAAGTGAATGTCAGGGGCATGTGCTATTAGCCACTAGCTTGTCGGGAGATGAATAGAATTTAGATAAGATTCTGGTAGTGAATGAATTTTTAGAGATATTTTTCGAGAATATACCTAAAATCCCTCCTCGAGAGCAGGGCCAATCTCGATTGCACTTTATAGGATGTCATTGTTGGAGCTAGCAAAACTTAAGATTCGGTTGGAGGAACTGATGGATAAGAGATTTATCCGACCAAGTGTTTTTCTGTGGGGAGCACCGGTTTGTTAGTGAAAATGAAGGACGGTAGTATGTAACTGTCTGGATTACAGGCAAGTGAATAACGTGACGGTGAAGAATAAGTATTCTTTGCCGAGAATTGACGACTTGATGGATCAGTTGCAAGGATTCAAAGTTTTCTCCAAGATTGACTTAAGGTCTGGATATCATCAAATAAGGGTGAGAGAGAAAATTATTCCTAATGTATCCAAGTATCTTATGTGTCAAAAAGTAAAGATAAAGCACCAAAAGCCATCTGGAACATTGCAACCCCTTGAGATTCCACAATGGAAGTGGAAAGGTATTACCATGAACTTTGTGTCAGGCTTGCCGAGGACTAGAGCAGGATTTGATGCAGTATGGGTAATTGTTGATCAATTGACAAAGACCGCTCATTTCTTGCCTATTCATATGAACTATTCCATGGAGGAATTGGCGAGGTTGTATATCAAAGAGATTGTGAGGTTTCATGGTGTGCCTATGACCATAGTGTCGGATAGAGATCCTCATTTTACTTCAAGATTTTGGGGATCCTTTCAGAAGGCATTTAGAACACAATTGTGCTTAAGCACAGCGTACCATCCTCAAATCGATGGCCAATCGGAGAGGACGATTCAAACTCTAGAGGATATATTTAAAGCGTGTGTTGGACCAAGCAACTAGTTGGGATCATTATATGCCATTAGTGGAGTTTGCATACAACAACAGTTACCATGCGAGCATCAGAATGGCTCCGTATGAGGCTTTGTATGGGAGAAAGTGCCAATCTCCACTGGGTTGGTATGAGGTCGGAGAATCAAGTTTGTTAAGCCCCAAACTAGTGGTAGAGCCAGAAGCCTTTGGAGTTTGGAGAGGGTGATCATGTGTTCTTAAAGGTTACTCCAACTACGGGAGTAGGTAGAGCTATAAAAACGAAGAAGTTGAACCCTCGTTACATTGGTCTGTTTCAGATCCTGAAGCGGATTGAGCCAGTGGCGTACCAGATAGCCTTGCCACGATATTTTTCGAACTTGCACGATGTACTTTACATTTCGCAGCTTTTGAAGTACACCTCTGATATGACTTATGTGTTGCAGCCTGAATCGATTTAGGTGAGAGAAAATTTGACATTTCAAGTTGCTTTAGTCAGAATTGAAGATGTAAATGTCAAGTGGCTTCGCAGAAAAGAAGTTCTGTTGGTTAAAGTTGCTTGGAGTCGATCCAGAGTGAAAGAACACACGTGGGAGCTCGAGTCCGATATGAGGAAGGATTACCCTCACCTAATTTTTTAGGTAATTAAATTTTGAGGGCAAATTTTCTCTTTAAGATGGGTAGAATATAAAACCCAGATAAATAATAAATAATTAATTAATAAGTTAATTGTGAGCAAAAAGGGTTAAAGATTTAAAATTTATAATTTGAGAATTTACCGGGGAAAAATTTAACTTAGAAAATAAATTTGAGCGCAAAAATAAAATTTATTGTGGAAAAACACGTACTAGCATTAAAAATTAACTGTAGGCTTAAGTCTGTCCCGTACTATGTGTAAGAAAACTAAAATGGTAAAGGTAACAAGAAAAATATTTAGAATAGAAATTTGAACACTTATCTTAAAGATTTTGTCTCTAGGTAGGGCCAATGGGCTAAAATCACAATGAGCCATCATTAAAGCCCAAGCCTATGATACTTAACCCCTCCCCCCTTAGCGAATTTCATTACTTTTCACCCTTGAGAGTGAAAGAGCACGAAGAGAAGAGAAGAGAAGAGAAGGGAGTGAGGAGAACAAACCCTAATTCATTATTCACACTCACATTCAAATCCATATATCTCACAAACTATAGCTCCAATCGAAGATACATTTGTGGCCACGCGACCACCTCGTCATCCTCTTCGATTCTATACTACTTTTGCGGTGAGTATTCGCAAGAACTATGACCCATTTTTGAATTTTTCCTTATTTTTGAGTTTTTGTTGAGTGGGTGTTGAAACATTGTGACTTTGATATCTAAAGGAAGCTTAATCACGAGTTCTAGCAGGGTTTTGACCCAAGAACATGTAGAGTAAGGTAAGGAGACTCAATCCTTCCATTTTTACCAAATATATGAGAAAAACCTGGCCTAAAAATGTGTGGTATTGGTATAATTAGGAGTTAAATCTCAATTTGGCCCCTGGAATTTAGTCTGATACTCAGAATGACTCCCACAATTTCGTTCGCCCCAATTAGAACCCCCAAATTTGCAATTGTGGCTCTTGCTTGCCCCTACGATTATTTTCGTCAGCAGAATGCTGATCTGATGCTATTACATGACATGGTGGACACTACTTAAATGATGACGCATTGGTTTCGTGCCCAAACTCTTTGAAACCACGTCGTTTCAGTTTTTTGTGGGTTAAAACTCTCTTTCTTGGACGATCATAAGTTCCAAAACATCAAGAAAACCCTTACACTACATGGTTTCCAAAGGGTTTGGGCGCGAAACCAATGCGCCGTCGTTTAATTAGTGTCCACCATGTCATGCAATTGCGCTAGATTAGCATTCCGGTAACGAAGATGATCGCAGGGGAAAGCTGGAGCCACAATTGTAAATTTGAGGGTTCTAATTGGGGCCAACGAAATTATGGGGGTTATTTTGAGCATTAGGCCAAATTTCATGGGCCAAATTGATATTTAACTCGTATAATTAGATTTGAGTAGAATTTCTTGGTGATTTTGGTGTGAAATTGGGTGCGCCACTTGCTTAGATGAGGATTAGACGAGGCTTGGTGGTACCAATTGAAGCTTGGGTGACCAGAGAGGGAATTCAAGGATCAAAGGTTGGAAACCTCCGTTAACAAAAGTACGGGTTTCGGTTTCGGATGAACACTATGTAAGGTTATGTAAAAACCTAGGTTAAATGCCTCTAGGATAGTGTTGAATGATGGATGTTGTTGATGGTATGTGGTTTAGTGTGAATGATTATGTTGAATGATGTGACATGCTATGATTTTGAGAATTAAAGTCTTGATGAGCAATATGTGTGTGTGTGTGTGAGTGAGTGAGATAGATGTTGTGTGTGATTGTCTATGAATGGCTATGAAATGAGAATTTGGATCGGAGGCCATAATTGAGTGAGTTCACCCTTGGTAAGGTGTCAAATTGAGTGAGCTATAGGAATTGCTATATGAATTGGTATGTTTGAATGTTGGGTGATGTATGTGAATTGTTGGTTGATGTTATTAATGAGGAATGAAATGGTTAATTGTGTTGGATTTAGTTGTTTGGGCCTTAAATGGCTAAGATATGATTAGGGATTGATGATTGGTAAAAAGGACATCTAGAATTGGTTTAAGTTGTTTTTGAGAGAGGAAAATTTGAGAATTGGTGAAATTGACACTTATACAGAATTTGGATAAAGATTAATTTTTCACCAACTTCGACGGGCCGTAACATGGCACTTGAAGCTTGAAATCAAATGAACTTTATATTGAATTAAAGCTAGTGATGAGAACTTTAAAACCGTTGAAGAATGGATGGAAAATGAATTTTTTAGCAAAATATATAGATGTTTGAAAATGGGGATTTAATGCTGAAAAACTTGCAAATTTAGCAGAATGGGCAGACTTTGGTCCCGCGCGTATGCACCTATTGTGTGTACGCATGACTTTAAAAATCTATAGGGGCAGTGGTAGGCTCTGCGCATATGCACGAGGCGTGCGTACGCATGAGTTGAGATTTTCCATTTACCCGAGTTAAGTTCTGCGTGTACGCATAAGGTGTGTGTACGCACAACTTTCCTATTTTTCAGAAATGATGTTTTTGAACTGTTCCGCATGTCCGGCGAGGTTGCAACCTCCTTTAACCTCCATATAGAGTTGAATAACTAATTGATAAGCCTTGATTACGTTGGGGAGGATTATAATGAACTATCGTAGGACGGAGGCTCGTCCCGCCTACGGTGAGGACAGTGGTTAGTCCCACTCACGAGATGATTTGGTTGAGAAGTTGATAAGCTAATGGCGTTGTTGAATATGGAGACTTATGAAATTGATTGAAAATGTGATTATAACTAAGATGATTATGAATTCTGATGTGATATTGAGCCCAATCTCGTGAGGACGGCGATATGTAATGCCCACTTGAGACTAAGAGTATAGCTTGGTGGGGATGGCAATATGTAATGCCCACATGTGACTGTGAGTATAGCTCAGTGAGGATGGCGATACGTAATGCTTGCTGGATCCCGATTGAATGATCTTCCATGAGCACGACGATATGTAACGCTCATGAAGGGGATGTTTTTTGAGATAAGGATGGCGATATGTAACGCCTATCTCAGGAAGGTTATCGGGTGCGGGCAAGATGATGAAGAGTGAGGTAACTCTATCTTTGAGCTTTTACTTCTTATATCTTGCATCTGTTTTTGTTCTTAGTTGATAATCATGATTCATTCCTCTTCATTTCACCTTACTTTTGAAATTGCTCTTTACTTGCATCCATGCATTCTACTTGGAGTCCAATGCATTCAACATAACACCTCCAGTGGCTTGCCCTCAATCCTTGCATTCTACTTGCCTTACCATGCGTTCTACTTACCTTGCCGTTCGTTCAATGCATGCCTTGAACCACCCTCTGGGGCCTCCAAAATCTTTCACTAATCTCTCTGAACGGGCGGAAAATTGCCAATTAAGAATTTATAATAAGAACAGCGTTGCAAGTACAATTCTTAACTGACGAAAATTCCGCTTATCAATTTAAAAGGGTTGTCATAATTTAAAATAAAAATACTGGGAGTAGAAATCCCAAGTCGTCTCCCAACGAGTTGACAAAAGAGTGCTATTTTATTAGTCAGGAATTTTCCGAGAAGTTTAAGAGTTGGAGAACAGAAAAATAAATAATTGTAAATTAAAGCAATGGAAATTAGTAAGAGAATTTATATAATCAAAATAAAAGGCCTTGACTGGGAGAAGATTAATTGGAATTTCTATCCTTGTTGAATTTTCCTAAGTATAATGGTAATAGGCTGTTGTTTCTACTTAGTTATCCTTTACTGAATAAAGGAAAGTCAAGCAACTAACCAGCTCTGATTTCCAATTCCTAATCCTCTCTTAAGGAAGGATTAGAGTTAGAGACTAGAGAGCTAGCCAATAACTTCTAATTCCCAATTGACACTTGAGTATTCCAACTCAAGGGTCTCCTTTTAATTAACTCCCAAGTCAAGTTGGGAATCTACTCCATTGACATGAATACAACCTTCACAGACATATAAAGGGAATAAAAAGAAGACTTGATGAACTAAATAAAATAATAACTGAAAATTAATTAAAGGTAAAAATAGTTCTTTGCATTAATAAATCCCAAATTCATAAACATCCATATCGGAACAGGGTTAATAAGTAATCAAAAGAGCAAAGGAATAAGAAAACAAACTAGAATAATGGAAACTTCAACGGAGGTAGTGACTCTTCTCAATATCCAAATCAAAAGCATAAGACTCTAAAACTATGAATGTGAAGAAACCTAGAGGAAGTAGTGTTTCCCTCTAAGATTCAAATCTAAAACTCAAAAACTATGCGAATGAGAATGTGTCTTGAGTCTCTGCTTGTCCCCTGGCTCTAGTCTGTGTTTTTGGGCCGAAAACTGGGTCCAAACTCAGCCCAAAATTGCCCCTAGCATTTTCTGTGACTTCTGCAAGTGGCACACGTCATGCGTATGCGTCAGGCACGCACACGCGTCGCTGTGTAAATCTCCAAATCACGCGCACACGTGAGCCATGCATGCGCATCGCTCCTCGCTGGTTATCTCCTTTATTTCTTGTGCTCCTTCTATTTTTGCAAGCTTTCTCTTCATCCTCTAAGCCATTCCTGCCTTATAAAGCCTGAAAACACTTAACATACAGATCACGGCATTGAATGGTATAAAGAGGAATTAAAAATACACACTTTAAAGGCTTAGGAAGCAAGTTTTCAATCATAGAACAAAATTGGGAAGGAATTATAACATCATGCAATTTGTATGAATAAGTGTGCAAAGACTTGATAGAAACCACTCAATTGAGCACAAGATAAACCATAAAATAGTGGTTTATCAATCTCCCCACACTTAAACATTAGCATGTCCTCATGCTAAGCTCAAGGAGACAAAAAGAATGAATGGGGGAAAGTAAGACTCATGAGATGCAACCTATGTATGTGAATGCAACTATATGTTAAGATGTTTCTATTCACTTGGTTTGAAGTAAACAATAAGTTCTCCAAGACAAAAATAAATCAGATTCCACTAATTCAAATCACACAGTAAGAGACAAGTAAACTTGTAAGAAGATAGCTCATGAAAGCAGGGAACATAGAATCAAGCATTGAACCCTCACTGGTAGTGTATATGCACCCTAATCGCTCAAGTGTCTAGGGTTAATCACTCTACTCTTCTCTAGTCATGCTTTCTAAAACTTTGTTCTTCATCTAACCAATCAACAAATATTTAGTATACCAATGCAAACATCATGAGGTCTTTTCAGGGTTGTAATGGGGCTAAGGTAAGGGTGAGGACATATGTATGGCCAAGTGAGCTATAATATGAATCTTTGACTAACCTAAGTTCTCACCTAACATACACATACTCTATGTAACTCTAAAATCATGCCTAGCTACCCAAAATTCCCACTTTGCATCACATACTCATGAAAATGTGTCAAATTTTTCTTTAATTTCACCATATATGCATTGATCTTTTATTAAACTTATTATTGGGGTAATTTTGTCCCCTATTTATTTATTTATTTATTTATATTGCAATAATTGTTTTTAAACATGAAAGCAAACATAACTTATCAATGCACATGGTTTTTCTGGTCTCACATGAGTAGGCACCCAAATTCCTAATATTCAGCTAAAGTAGAAACATAACACATTCCTTTTAACCCAAGTTCCCACAATTCCCCACACTTAATTGATACATGATCTCTATCTTAAGCTAACCAAAGATTCAATTGGAGTAATTAATTATTTTTTTGTTTAAGACTAGTGATGTGGTAAAATATAGAATAAAGGGGGATTAAAAGGCTCAAAATGGCAAACAAAGGTAATTGAAATGGTAGGCTATTTGGGATAAGTGAGCTAATAACAAATGATGGTCTTAATCATGTGTATACATGCAAATACACTAAACAATGGACATATAAAATAGAACAAACTATAGATTACAATCATAGAGAAGGAAACACACAAGAATAAAATATTATGGTTAAATAATGTAACCATGTAATTAAGCTCAAATCTCATAGGTTGTGCGTTCTTAGCTATAATTCATGTTCCAAATTACAATCTTCAAACAAGTTTAATACAAAAATTTTAATTTAAATTAGTGAAATACTATAAAAAGGTCTTGAAAAAGAATTCATTACTTTAACCAAGCAAAACATACATGCAAACAATTATTATCATGCAATCTATCCTATCTAACAAAAGAAAAAATAAAATATTGGTGTTAAGAGAGAGAAGTTACCTCCGGAAGTCAAGGACTAACCTCCATACACTTAAGGCTTGGCACGGTCCTCCGTGCCATCAGTAAAGAGCAAGGTAGGGCTGGAAGCATCGCCTCCGCTGTCTGGTTCGCTATGGCTCCCTGTTCTACTAGGTGAAGGGGAGTCCGGAGTGTCCTTCTGTTCTGGAGGTGGGTGAATACCAACAATGAGTTCCTTCAGGTGGTTGTATCGGTGCTTGTTACGGCGCTCTATTTGCTCCATCCGCCGGTCTTGCTGGTCGAACCTCTCAAGGATCTGTAGGAACATCTGATGAGTGGATGGTGCTTGTGGTGTAGAAGAAGGAGGAGTATCCAAAGATGGGCCTGCGGGCTGGCTCGCAGAGGGGACTGGTGGCCTGTTGTACTTCCTATTTGGGACATACTGGTCGGCTCTAGGGATCATGATCTTCGTGTCTCCTGCCCGATGGGACACACCTGCTGCAGAGACTAAATCTAAAAACAAGGCAGGAAAAGGCAGGTTACCCGCAATCTGTACATGTCCCATTGCTTGCCGGATGTGTCGGGGTAGGTTGAGAGGTTGCTCTGTCAAGATGCACCAGATGAGAACAGCCATGTCTGCTGTGAAGATGGACTCGTAAGTGCTCGGAAAGATATAGTGGGACATAATCTGTGCCCACGCGCGAGCCTCCAAGGTAAATGACTGGGCTGAGATGCTATGGGATTTTGACCGATGCGGCCCATAGATCCAGGTACTGCTAGGTTGGGCTATAATTCCAAGGACGCTATCCCAGTCGAATTGATACATCTGGCGCCTAAGAGAGGCTTCTTGATATGCATCCAATCCCTCTGGGCTAGGTGGAAGATCCAGTGCTCGCTGTATGGCACTCTCGGAGACAGGGACTTGGTGCTGACGAACATAGACAGTCTGCAGGACAGGCGAGTAGAAGTTGGAGTAGAATTCAACTACCCATGATAAGTTGGCCTCCCGCGGCTGCCTCCCCAAAAATCCCCACTGTCTCCTATCGATGCGGGGCTCTACAAAATCAACAAAGTGTGTTGGAACAATGAGTAGATGCTCATTGTTGTAGTTCCTCTCGACTAGGATGGGGAACATCTATTCGCAGTAACGGTTAGTAAACTGTGTGGAGTCCCGTGCGGGGAAGGCTTTCTCTGATTCATCAACTTTAATGATCCTCTTCACCCGCTTTGTTGGTGGATTTATGCTTGTAGATGGAGGCGCTGTAGCTGGAGCTCTCTTGGTTCCTTTTCTTGCTGGTGTCTTGTCAGTGGCTTACGCTTTTCCTTTCTTGGTACCCATGCCTAAGGAAGAAAGAAAGAGAAAGATTGTTAAATATATAACCAAAAGCAGGAGGGAGAAAATTCCAAGTGATAATGAATGCCAAAGAAAAGAGAATAGCTTAAATACATGGTAGCTACAACATGTAGGTAAGACATCAATTGAGAGCAAGAAGGTAATTCATAATAATTAGATGCAAGAGGATAAAAGCATGCAAGTGATAGGCATTGGAAGCATAACTCAAGCATCAATTATTAAATGTGCCAATTGAGAGAGCATGTGTATGATGACAATTGTGAATGATAATCCCAAATACATGTGGAGTACAAGTGTTGTGAAAAAGAGGCCTCCAAGGAAAAGAGTAAAAGAAAATAGGATTCAAAATGCCATAAAAGCTTTTTCACAAACACTTGGTGTGCAAGTTAAAATAGGAATGAAAATAATATAATCTAAATGTATATGAGAGCCAAAATTAAATATCAATTGTCAAATTACTCCTCATAATATCCACAAACTTAAGTATAATAAGGTAATACCCAAATAGAACTCCAATACCAACATAAAAATGCATGAAAAAGAAAGAAAAAGAAACCATAAATAATGAAGCTAAAAGAAAAATTAGGAAGAAAGAAGAGTAATTAAAAGCAATAATTGAAAAGAAGAACGAAAAATTAGAGGGAGAAAAGAAAAGAACCTGATGGAGAAGATGAAGAAGGGAAGAAGAAAGTAGTAGATAATAGGAAAGAATAAGGAAGAAAGAATTAGGATTGGGGGAGAGAAGAATTAAAATCAGGCGTTGAACTGGTTTAATTGTGCGTCGCATGCGATGCGTACGCGTGAGTCGCGTAAGTTTTAAGTGACGCGTACGCGTGATAGTGGATTGTGCTACTCGCGCGAAGGCAGCCCCGCGCACGCTCAACTCTAGGGTTGTTACGCATAGGGGCCAAAAATACACACGACGCGTGCGTGTCAGGTACGCGCACACGTGGATGGCCATGGAGCGAAGACAACGCACACGCATCTAGGACGTGTACGTGTGATGGGGTTTGTGCTGCTAGCACAGTTCCAGCCCCACACCAACACAACTCTCTAGCCAAACTCCTATTTACGCCGATTTCCAGGGTCACGTGTACGCGTCAGGGACGCTTACGCGTGGGATGCTGAAAGCGCAAGTGACCCGTACGCGTGAGGGACGCGTACGTGTGGACTTGCTTTTGCGCAAAGCACACTTCCAGTGCCACTCCTGCCCAACTCTCTGTTCAAATCTTTGATGGTGCATATTCACACATGACGCGTACGCGTCAGCGACGCCTGCGCGTCGCACACCATTTTTTTAATGCAGAATGCAGAATGCAGAATACAGATGGTTATGCAGGACTTATGAAGGAATATTGTGAAAATCAATATAAAATAAAACTAGGAATGAAAAGGGACGATCATACCATGGTGGGTTGTCTCCCACCTAGCACTTTGCTTTTACATCCTTAAGTTGGACGGTCCACAAGCTTAATCTTCTTCTGCTGGTGGGTCCTCCAAGAGGAAGATTTCCAGCTCCTTGTTGTGCTTCATCTTCTCACCATGATACAGCTTCAAGCGATGTCCATTGACCTTGATGAATTTGGAGCTTGAAGGATGACTCAGGTGGAGGACTCCGTATGACTCAGCCTTCTCTACTTTGTAGGGGCCTTCCCACCTTGATCTCAGCTTGCCTGGCATGAGTCTTAACCTTGAGTTGTAAAGGAGAACTATCTCCCCAGGTTTGAAATGTCTTCTCTTGATATGCTTGTCATGCACAGCCTTCACCTTTTCTTTGTATAGTCTGGAGTTGTCATATGCCTCGAGTCGAAGGTTCTCCAGTTCTGCTAGTTGCAGCTTTCTTTCAGCACCAGCCTTCTCAAATCCCATGTTGCATTCCCGCACAGCCTAGAAAGCCTTGTGTTCCACCTCCACTGGGAGGTGGCAAGCCTTTCCATATACTAGGCGAAAGGGACTCATTCCGATGGGTGTCTTGTATGCTGTCCGATAAGCCCAAAGCGCATCTACAAGCCTGGTGCTCCAGTCCTTCATATGAGGCTTGACTATCTTTTCTAGTATGAGCTTTATCTCTCTGTTAGACACTTTGGCTTGCCCATTGGTCTGAGGATTGTACGCTGTTGCTACCTTGTGAACAATCCCATGTTTCTTCAGTAAACATGCTAATCTCCTGTTACAAAAGTGAGTGCCTTGATCACTCACGATTGCTCGTGGTGATCCAAAGCGACAGATAATATGATTTCTAACAAAGGAGACAACAATGTTAGCATCATCAGTACGGGTGGGAATTGCTTCCACCCATTTAGAAACATAATCTACAGCTAACAATATGTATAAGAAACCACTTGAGTTTGGAAATGGACCCATGAAGTCAATGCCCCAAACATAAAAAATTTCACAGAAAAACATAAGCTGTTGGGGCATCTCATCCCTCTTGGATATATTCCCAAACCTCTGGCATGAGAAACAAGATTTACAGAAGGCAGTAGCATCCTTAAAAAGAGTGGGCCACTAGAATCCATAGTCTAAAATTTTTTTAGCTGTTCTTTGAGGGCCAAAATGCTCTCCACTCTCAGAAGAGTGGCAGGTCTCTAAAATTGACTAGAATTCTGATTGAGGCACACACCTTTTAATTATCCTCTTGTATGCATACGTTCCAAAGGGACATGTAAAAGTAGTTTTCTTCTGATTTTCAGGAGCTATATGAATTTAAAAATAGCCAGTGTGACCATCTAAAAAGCAGTAGTGTGATTTAGCTGACAGACGATCAAGCATCTGATCAATGAATGACAGGGGGTAGTGATCCTTACGAGTAGCCTGGTTGAGGCACTTGTAATCAATGTATACCCTCCACAAGTTCTGTACTCTAGTTGTCAGGAGCTTTCCATGCTCATTCTTCACTATTGTGACTCCAAACTTTCTGGGCACCACTTGTACTGGGCTGACCCATTCACTATCCAAGATTGGATAGATGATGTCAGCTTCAAGCAACCTGGTCACTTCTTTCTTGACAACTTCTAAGATGGTGGGATTCAGCCACCTCTGAGGTTGACAGACAGGCCTTGCTCCCTCTTCTAAAAATATCTGGTGCTCACAAACTTGAGGGCTGATGCCTACTATATCCGCCAAGCTCCACCCAATTGCTTTCTTGTGTCTTCTCAGCACACTAAGCAGCTGCTCCTCCTGTTGGGAAGTGAGTTCCCTTGTAATAATAACTGTGAGCTTCTGATTATCCTCAAGGTAAGCATACTTGAGGTGGGGTGGAGGGGGCTTCAACTCCATTTTCTGTTCATGGCTGGGCACTTGATCATCTGGAGCTGGTGATGGTGGCAAGGTGTCTTCATCTTGTTCAGAGGGTTTCCTCACAATTGTACCTTGCTCCATGTGCATCTCTTCTATTTCTTCTGGGTGAACTGCAGCTACAGTTTTATCAATGATATCGCACTAGAAGATGGAATGATCTTTTGGAGGAGGCTTCATAGCTTCATCCAGGTTGAAGCTTACTGCTTTGCCATCTATCTCAAAAGAGTAAGTTCTTGAGAAGGCATCCAATTTGAAATTTGAAGTCTTCAGAAATGGCCTTCCAAGAAGGATAGATGATGGTCTTCCTGAGTCATTAGGGGGTATCTCCAAGATATAAAATTCAATAGGGAATGTGAGCCCCTTAATGCTCACCAGCACGTCCTCAGCAATTCCTACCACTGAGAAGATCCTTTTATCTGCCAAAACAAAATGTGCTGCTGACCTTTTTAAGGGAGGGAGCCTCAAAGTATCATATACAGATAATGGCGTAATACTCACACACACGCCTAAATCACACATGCAGTCAGAAAATTTCATACCCTCTATAGTAATAGTAACCATGCATGGACCTGGGTCACTACATTTTTCTGGTATATCAGCCATTAAAGCAGAAATAGAGCTACCTAGAGGAATAGTTTCTTAATCCTATATTTTATCTTTATTCATGCATAAATCTTTTAGAAACTTCGCATATTTAGGTACCTGGCAAATGGCATAAAAAAGGGGGATAGTTAACTCAACCTTTTTGAAGATCTCCACCATCTTGGGGTCTAGCTCCATCTGCTTCCTGGATTTCCTAGCAAGGTGTGAAAATGGAATGAGAATGGCTTCTCTTGTAACTTTATCTTCCTTTGGTGATCCATTCCCTGGTTGAGCTGCTTCTTCTTCAACCATGTTCTGTACTTCCTCTTCTTCTTCAACATCTTCTACCTCAACAATGTCTTCAACTTAAATGTCTTTCTTTGAGCTTGGCTCCTCATGACTCCTTTCTTGTAGTGTGGTTCCGGACTTCAAAGTGATGGCATTGATTCCACCCTTTGGGTTAGGTAAGGGTTGAGAAGGAAGTGCACTGGAGCTTGAAGGTTGATTGTTGGGGGTAGATATTGAATCAATCCGAAAGACGAGCGCTTGTAAAGTCGCGTTCAGACCGTTTATGGTAGAGTTAAGTGTATTCTGCATATCTTGTTGTCCTTGTACGAGAGAGCAAAACATCTCGTCATTAGAAGAAGAAGGGGGGTAAGTGATTTGAGGGGCTTGCTGTTGGTTGTTCTGAGACGCTTGGGACTGCCTTTGGTGAGGTGCTCCGTAAGGCTGGTTTTGGTTCTACTGCTGGTAAGGAGGATTCTGCTGTTTGTTGTTGTTATTGTTCCACCTCTGATTTCTACTGTTGTCTCTGCCTCCTCGGTTGTAGTTGTCCCTCCATCCCTAGTTGGAATTATCTCTCCACCCTTAGTTGGAATTGTCTCTCCAGCCTTAGTTGGAGTTATCTTGCCAACTTTGATTGTAGCTTCCACCTTGGTTATAATTGCCGCCTTGTTAATAGTATCCTTGATTTGGGCGGTCATAGAAATTATGAGTAGCTGCCAAGGTGTTGTCTTCTTGTTGGAGCTGCGGGCACTCATCAGTGTAATGAGTATAACAGGCACATATTCTGCACACTCTCTGAGGAACCAACTGTTGACACTGTTGTTGTGGTGGAGGCTGAGGTTGTTGTTGATTTAGCTGTAGCTGCTTCAGTATGTTGGTCATCTCTCCCAGAGTCTGTGTGAGAGCAGCAGTCTCACTACTAGAGAAAACCTCCACAATAGCCTTGGGATGGTTGTTCCTGTGCCTGACATTCCATATAGACTCAGCTAGATTGGTGATCAATTGCCAAGCTTCTGTCGCCGTCTTGTACTTCTTTAGAGAACCATTACTCGCAGCATCTAATGTAGTCTTATCCTGAAGCTTCATGCCTTATGTGAAGTAGCTGATCAACACCAACTGGTCAATCTTGTGGTGGGAGCATGAGTCTAGGAGATTCCTAAAGTGTTCCCAATATTCATATAGAGTTTCTGACTCACCTTGGATAATGTAGGAAATTTCTTTCCCCAGTCTATCTGTAACTTCAGCTGTAAAGTATTTTTCCAAGAATTCCCTTCTGAGTAGATCCCAATTGGTAACGACTGATTCAGGTTGAGTGTAGAACCACACCCTTGCTTTTCCTTCAAGAGAAAACGGGAAGGCATATAGCCAAATAGTAGTCTCATCTACACCATGACGCCTAGTAGTGGAGCAGGCTGTCTGAAAATCTCTGAGGTGCTTGATAGGCTCTTGAGCAGGTAAGCCATGAAACTTAGGCAGTAAGTTGATTAGTGTATCTTAAGTTCAAAATCTGCAGCCAGATTTGGGTGACGCACTTGATACGGTTGCAGTGTAACGTCCGGAGCTCCTGCCTCCTGGAGAGTAATCCTTCTGGGCTCCGCCATATTACCTGCACGTAAATCAATAGAATCAGTAGAAGAGGAGCTTGTTTTTTCCTCAGATGGCGCTTCAGATTCGGCTTCAGAAGAGACTGGTGAATTGGTAGTAACCACTTCACAACCCTCAGAGGCTAACCGACGCCGAGCTCGCTTAATACGTGAAATAGTTCTTTCAATTTCAGGATCAAACGCGGCTAAGATCAGATCAGGCAGTGAACACATCATTCAATGAAAGAAACATACAACTCATGGTAATAAAATAAAATAAAATATGCAAATATGAAAAATTAAAAATATGTACATGATGCGTGAGCATCTTTCCTATCTTTTCCTAGTGAATTTGCATTCAATTTGTTGAGTTTAATCTAGAATTAATTATCTTTTAGCCACTATGGATGCTACTTTGATTTGTGCACAATTCTATTTATTTCAGGTAGCATTCGGATGGATTTGACGGAGTTTTGTAGCAGAAAAGGAAGAAAGCGAATGATGCTGTCAATCCTGACCTTCTTGCACTCAAACAGAAATAACTCAAGCTACAGAGGTCCAATTGACATGATTCCAGCGGCGTTGGAAAGCTAACTTCCAGAGCTTTCCAATGATATATAATAGTTTATACTTCTCTTCCAAGACACACGGCCAAGGCAGCGCCTAACTTGAGATTTCTCAAGTTAGGTGCAATACACAACAACACCACGCAACATTAAGCCTTGACTTTTCAAGTAAGGCGCAAGACGTCTCCAAGTAAGGCGCAGCTTCAAGCCCTCCATACCAAGTAAGGCGCAGCATCCACCCCTCACTTCAAGTAAGGCGCAGCAGTGAAGGGCAAGATCAAGTTAGGCATGTTCCCCCAAGAACCATTCAAGTAAGGCGTGGTCCACCCATGAATCAAGCAAGTAAGGCGTGCTCTTCAGTTCAAGTTAGGCGCCTTGTGTGGTGAACAGCATGAAGTTAGGCGTGGATCCTAGTGAAGCCAAGTGGTCCCCACGTTACAAGGCACAAATTATTTAATTAATTCTGATTTAAACTTAATTATTATTTTAAAATAGGAAAAGATATTATTTTAGTTTTAGAAATTTGAAATTAAATTTATGAGGATTAGATATAAAAGGATCCCAATTAGTTAACAGGGGGATTCCACCTGAACATTATTCCAATTTACAATTTACAATCCTTATTTTCTCTCTGAACCATGAGCAACTAAACCTCCATTGTTAAGGTTAGGAGCTCTGTCTATTTGTGTGGATTGATTTTATTGCTTTTTCTAGTTTAATTCATGTATGGATTTACTATTTAAGAATTGTTTTCATTCTTTATCTTATGAATTTGGGTGGAACAGAAGTATGACTGGTGCACGAAATTGCGATCATCAACAATGGTGCCAAAGACTTGGTGCTCTCAAACGTGAATCACACTTTGTCACAACTTCGCACAACTAACCAGCAAGTGCACTGGGTCGTCCAAGTAATAAACCTTACGTGACTAAGGGTCGATCCCATGGAGATTGTCGGCTTGAAGCAAGCTATGGTCACCTTGTAAATCTCAGTCAGGCGGATTCAAATGGTTATAGAGAATTGATAATTAAAACATAATTAAAATATAAACTAGGATAGAGATACTTATGTAATTCATTGGTGAGAATTTTAGATAAGCGTATAGAGATGCTTTCGTTCCTCCTGAACCTCTGCTTTCCTGCTGTCTTCATCCAATCATTCCTACTCCTTTCCATGGCAAGCTGTATGTTGGGCATCACCGTTGTCAATGGCTACATCCCATCCTCTTTGTGAAAATGGTCCAATGCGCTGTCACTGCATGGCTAATCATCTGTCGGTTCTCGATCATACTGGAATAGGATTTACTATCCTTTTGCGTCTGTCACTACGCCCAGCACTCGCGAGTTTGAAGCTCGTCACAGCCATCCCTTCCCGGATCCTACTCGGAATACCACAGACAAGGTTTAGACTTTCCGGATCTCAGGAATGGCCGTCCATGGGTTCTAACTTATACCACAAAGACTCTAATATCTCGGACTCGGTCCCCTGTATTAAATATCTAAAAGATACTCATTCTATCTCATCTTCATGTAGAACGGAAGTGGTTGTCAGGCACGTGTTCATAAGTGAGAATGGTGATGAGCGTCACATAATCATCACATTCATCATGTTCTTGGGTGCGAATGAATATCTTAGAATAGGAATAAGCTTGAATTGAATAGAAAAACAATAGTACTTTGCATTAATACTCGAGGAACAGCAGAGCTCCACACCTTAATCTATGGTGTGTAGAAACTCTACCGTTGAAAATACATAAGAACAAGGTCTAGGCATGGCCGAGAGGCCAGCCTCCATGATCTCAGAACTAAACGTCCCAAAGATCTACAAAAGATGCTCTAAATACAATAGTAAAAAGTCCTATTTATGCTAAACTAGTTACTAGGGTTACAGAGATAAGTAAATGATGTAGAAATCCACTTCCGGGACCTACTTGGTATGTGCTTGGGCTGAGCATTGAGCTTTACACATGTAGAGGCTTCTCTTGGAGTTGAACGCCAGTTTGTAACCTATTTCTGGCGTTTAACTCCACTTTGCAACCTGTTTCTGGCGTTTAACTCCAGAATAGGGCAGGAATCTGGCGTTGAACGCTAGTTTGCGTCGTTTAAACTCGGGCAAAGTATAAACTATTATATATTTCTGGAAAGCCCTGGATGTTTACTTTCCAACGCAATTAAGAGCACACCATTTGGAGTTTTGTAGCTCCAGAAAATCGACTTTGAGTGCAGGGAGGTCAGAATCCAACAGCATCTGCAGTCCTTCTTCAACCTCTGAATCTGATTTTTGCTCAAGTCCCTCAATTTCAGCCAAAAAATACCTGAAATCACAGAAAAACACACAAACTCATAGTAAAGTCCAGAAATATGATTTTTATTTAAAAACTAATAAAAATATACTAAAAACTAACTAAATCATACTAAAAACTATGTAAAAATAATGCCAAAAAACGTATAAATTATCCGCTCATCACAACACCAAACTTAAATTGTTGCTTGTCCCCAAGCAACTGAAAATCAAATAGGATAAAAAGAAGAGAATATACTATAAATTCCAAAATATCAATGAAACTTAGCTCCAATCAGATGAGCGGGACTTGTAGCTTTTTGCCTCTTGAATAGTTTTGGCATCTCACTTTATCCCTTGAAGTTCAGAATGATTGGCATCTATAGGAACTTAGAATTTAGATTGTGTTATTAATTCTCCTAGTTCAGTATGTTGATTCTTGAACACAGCTATTTTATGAGTCTTGGTCGTGGCCCTAAGCACTTTGTTTTCCAGTATTACCACCGGATACATAAATGCCATAGACACAAAACTGGGTGAACCTTTTCAGATTGTGACTCAGCTTTGCTAAAGTCCCCAATTAGAGGTGTCCAGGGTTCTTAAGCACACTCTTCCTTTGCTTTGGACCTTGACTTTAACCGTTCAGTCTCAAGTTTTCACTTGACACCTTCACGCCACAAGCACATGGTTAGGGACAGCTTGGTTTAGCCGCTTAGGCCAGGATTTTATTCCTTTAGGCCCTCCTATCCACTGATGCTCAAAGCCTTGGATCCTTTTATTACCCTTGCCTTTTGGTTTTAAGGGCTATTGGCTTTTTGCTCTTACCTTTTGGTTTAAAGAGCTCTTGGCTTTTTCTGCTTGCTTTTTCTTTTTCTTTCTCTCTTTTTTTTCGCCATTTTTCTTTTCTCTTTTTTTTTTTCGCAAGCTCTTCTCTATTCACTGCTTTTCTTTCTTCAAGAATCAATTTTTATGATTTTTCAGATTATCAATAACATTTCTCCTTTTCATCATTCTTTCAAGAGCCAACATATTTAATATTTATAAACCACAATATCAAAAGACATATGCACTTTCAAGCATTCATTCAGAAAACAAAAAGTATTGTCACCACATCAAAATAATTAAACTAGCTTCAAGGATGAATTCGAAACCATGTACTTCTTGTTCTTTTGTTTTTAGAACAGTTTTCAATTAAGAGAGGTGATGGATTCATAGGACATTCATATCTTTAAGGCATAGACACTTAAATACTAATGATCATATAGTAAAGACACAAACATAAATAAAACATAAAGCATAGTAAACGAAAAATAGAAAAATAAGAACAAGGAGATTAAGGAACGGGTCCACCTTAGTGAGGGTGGCGTCTTCCTCTTCTTGAAGAACCAATGGTGCTTTTGAACTCCTCTATGTCTCTTCCTTGTCTTTGTTGCTCCATCCCTAGTGATTTTGGTGCTCCTATCCTTAGTTGCTCCCAATAGTTGTGTGGAGGAAAATGTATCCCTTGAGGTATCTCAGGGATTTTTTGGTGAGGGAATTCCTCATGCTCTTATTGTGCAGTCAAATGCTCTATCACTGAGCTATGGACCCTTGAGATGAATCTCTCCATCTCCCATGACTCGGAGGTGGAAGCTTTTGTCTTCCCTTTCCTCTTTCTAGAGGTTTCTCCGGCTTTAGGTGCCATAAATAGTTATGAAAAAACAAAAAGCAATGCTTTTACCACACCAAACTTAAAAGGTTTGCTCGTCCCCGAGCAAAAGAAGAAGGAAAGAAGGAGAAGAAGAAGAAAAATGGAGGAGAGAGAAAGAAGTGTGTATTTGGTCAAAGGGGAGAAGAAAGGATTGTGTTGTGTGAAAATGAAGAAGGAATGAGGGGTTTATATAGGGGTGGATGAGGTGATTGGTGAAGGGTATTTGGGAAAGAGAGTTATGAAAAGGTGTGAAGAGGAGAGAAGAAGTGGTGGGGATCCTGTGGGGTCCACAGATTCAGTGGGGGCAAGGACTTAACATCCCTGCTCCAATTAGGCGTGTAAAACGCCCTTGTTGTGCAATCCTGGTGTTTAACGCCAGACTGCTGCTTGTTTCTGGCGTTAAACGCCCAAATATAGCCTGTTTCTGGCGTTTAACGCCAGGTAGATGCTTGTTTCTGGCGTTAAACGCCAGAATGCTCCTCCTCCAGGGTGTGCTATTTTTAAAGCCATTTTTCATTCTGTTTTTTATTTTTTAGTAGTTTTTGTGACTCCACATGATCATCAATCTAAAAAAATAAATAAAATAAAATAGATATAATTAAATAACATTGGGTTGCCTCCCAACAAGTGCTTCTTTAATGTCAATAGCTTGACAGTGAGCTCTCATGGAGCCTCACAGATATTTAGAGCATTGTTGGAACCTCCCAACACCAAACTTAGAGTTTGAATGTGGGGGTTCAACACCAAACTTAGAGTTTGGTTGTGGCCTCCCAACACCAAACTTAGAGTTTGACTGTGGGGGCTCTGGTTGACTCTGCAGTGAGAGAAGCTTTTCATGCTTCCTCTCCATGGTTACAGAAGGAGATCCTTGAGTTTTAAACACAAGGTTGTCCTCATTCAGTTGGAGGACCAACTCTCCTCTGTCCACATCAATCACAGCTTTTGCTGTGGCTAGGAAGGGTCTTCCAAGGATGATGGATTCATCCTCCTCCTTCCCAGCGTCTAGGATTATGAAATCAGCAGGGATGTAAAGGCCTTCAACCTTTACTAACACGTCCTCTACTTGTCCAGAAGCCTGTTTTCTTGAGTTATCTGCCATCTCTAAAGAGATTCTGGCAGCTTGCACCTCAAAGATCCCAAGTTTCTCCATTACAGAGAGTGGCATTAAGTTTATTCCTGACCCTAGGTCACACAGAGCCTTTTCAAAGATCATGGTGCCTATGTTACAGGGAAGTAGGAATTTACCAGGATCCTATTTCTTTTGAGGTAATTTTTGCCTATCCAATGCATTTAGTTCATTGGTGAGCAAGGGAGGTTCATCTTCCCAAGTCTCATTACCAAATAGCTTGGCATTCAGCTTCATGATTGCACCAAGGTATTTAGCAACTTGCTCTTCAGTAATGTCTTCATCCTCTTCAGAGGAAGAATACTCATCAGAGCTCATGAAGGGCAGAAAGAGATTCAATGGAATCTCTATGGTCTCTAGATGAGCCTCGGATTCCTTTGGTTCCTCAAAGGGATACTCCTTATTGGTCAGAGGACGTCCCATGAGGTCTTCCTCATTGGGATTCACGTCCCCCTCCTCCCTTGTAGGTTTGGCCATGATGGTCAAATCAATGGCCTTGCACTTTCTCTTTGGATTTTCTTCTGTATTGCTTGGGAGAGTACTAGGAGGAGTTTCAGTGACCCTTTTACTCAGCTGGCCCACTTGTGCCTCCAGATTTCTAATGGAGGACCTTGTTTCATTCACGAAACTGAAAGTGGCCTTAGATAGATCAGAGACTATATTTGCTAAGCTAGATGGATTCTACTCAGAATTCTCTGTCTGTTACTGAGTGGATGATGGAAAAGGCTTGCTATTGCTAAACCTATTTCTTCCCCCATTATTAAAGCCTTGTTGAGGCTTTTGTTGATCATTCCATGAGAAATTTGGGTGATTTCTCCATGAGGGATTATAGGTGTTTCCATAGGGTTCCCCCATGTAATTCACCTCTGCTATTGCAGGGTTCTCAGGATCATAAGCTTCTTCTTCAGAAGATGCCTCTATAGTACTATTGGATGATTCCTTCAATCCATTCAGACTCTGAGAAATCATATTGACTTGCTGAAGCAATATTTTATTCTGAGCCAATATGGCATTCAGAGCATCAATTTCAAGAACTCCCTTCCTCTGAGGCGTCCCATTACTCACAGGATTCCTTTCAGAAGTGTACATGAACTGGTTATTTGTAACCATGTCAATGAGTTCCTGAGCTTCTGCAGGCATTTTCTTTAGGTGAATGGATCCACCTACAGAATGGTCCAGTGACATCTTTGATAGCTCAGACAGACCATCATAGAATATATCCAGGATGGTCCATTTTGAAAGCATGTCAGAAGGACACTTTTTGGTCAGTTTCTTGTATCTCTCCCAAGCTTCATAGAGGGATTCACCGTCCTTCTGTCTGAAGGTTTGAACATCCACTCTAAGCTTACTAAGCTTTTGAGGAGGAAAGAACTTGGCTAAGAAAGCCGTGACCAGCTTATCCCAAGAGTTCAGGCTATCTTTAGGTTGAGAGTCCAACCATATTCTAGCTCTGTCTCTTACAGTAAATGGGAAAAGCATGAGCCTGTAGACCTCGGGATTAACCCCATTGGTCTTAACAGTATCACAGATCTGCAAGAATTCAGTTAAGAACTGAAAATGATCTTCTGATGGAAGTTCATGAAACTTGTAGTTCTGTTGCATCAGAGAAACTAATTGAGGTTTAAGCTCAAAATTGTTTGCTCCAATGGCAGGAATTGAGATGCTTCTTCCATGTAAGTTGGAATTGGGTGTAGTAAAGTCACCAAGCATCTTCCTTGCACCTCCACCATTGTTATTGGTTTCGGCCATCTCTACTTCTTTTTCAAAAATTTTAGTAAAGTCCTCTTCAAAGTGTTGTGTTTTAGCTTCTCTTAGCTTCCTCTTCAGAGTCCTTTCAGATTCAGGATTAGTTTCAACAAGAATATTTTTATCCTTGCTCCTGCTCATATGAAAAAGAAGAAAACAGAAAAGAAAATATGGAATCCTCTATGTCACAGTATAGAGATTCCTTATGTAAGTATAGAAAGAGAAGAAATAGAAGAAGGAAAAGATAAGAATCCAAACACAGGGAAGAGGAATGGGTTCGAATTCTTGAGTGAAAGAGGGGTGTTAGTGGATGAATAAATAAACAGAAGGGGATGAGAGATGAGAGAATTCAAAAATTAAACAAAATAAAAAATAAAAATAAAAATTTTTGTATTTAATTTAAAATTAAAGTTAAAATTCGAAAATTTTAAAAAGAAAATTGAAATTTAATTAAAAATTAATTCAATTAGTTAATTAAAAAGGAATTTTGAAAAAGAGGAAGGTGATTTTTGAAAATTAGAGAGAGAGAATTAGTTAGGTAGTTTTGAAAAAGATATGATTGAAACAAAAAGATAGGATTGATTAAAAAAGATTTGAAAATCAATTTAAAAAAAGGATAAGAGGTTAGAAAAGAAGTTAGAAAAGATTTGAAATTGATTTTGAAAAAGATGTGATTGAAACTTATTTTGAAAAAGATTTGAAAAAGAAATTTAAAAAGATTTGATTTTGAAATTAAAGTTGATTACTTGACTAACAAGAAACAAAAAGATAGGATTTTAAATTTTAAAGATTGAATCTTTCTTACTAGGCAAGTAACAAACTTAAAATTTTTGAATCAATCACATTAATTGTTAGCATTAATTTTGAAAATATGAAATAAAAATAATAAAAAGATTTTTGAAAATCAATTTGAAATTTTCGAAAATTATGAAAGAAAAATGAAAAAGATTTGATTTTTGAAAAAGATTTGAAAAAGATAGAATTTTTTTAAATTGAAAATTTGATTTGACTCATAAGAAACAAATAGATTTTAAATTTTTTTTTGAAAAAGTCAACTCAAATTTTCGAATTTTATGAGTGAAAAAGGGAAAGATATTTTTTTTATTTTTTTGAATTTTTAATGATGAAAGAGAAAAAAAGTTGTCTTTTTGTTGTTTTTCTCTTTTTTTTTTCTTTTTATTAAATAGTAAAAATGAAACAAAACATGAAAATCTTGAATCAAAACAACTAATGCATGCAAGAATACTTTGAATGTCAAGATGAACATCAAAACTTATTTTTGAAAATTTTATTAAGAAAAGAAAAACATGCAAGACACCAAACTTAGAAATTTTCAATAATTAGACACTAACAAATTGAAAATGCATATGAAAAACAAGAAAAGACACAAAACATAAAAATATGAAGATCAAACAAGAAGACTTGTCAAGAACAACTTGAAGATCATGAAGAACACATGCATGAGTTTTCGAAAAATGCACAAATTTTAAAAACATGCAATTGACACCAAACTTAAAATTTGACACTAGACTCAAACAAGAAACATCAAATTTTTGGTTTTTATGATTTTATAAGAATTTTTTTTGTTTTTTTTTCTAAAATTATTTAGAAAAAGCAAAATAAGGATTTCAAAAATTTTAATAAGAATTCCAGGAATCTTGCAATGTTAGTCTAAAGCTCCAGTCCAGGAATTAGACATGGCTCACTAGCCAGCCAAGCTTTCAGTGAAAGCTCCGGTCCAAAACACTAGACATGGCCAATGGCCAGCCAAGCTTTAGCAGAACATTACATTCAACTGCTAATTTGCTAAGAAAGACAAAGAAGCTCTTCTCTTGAGTATAAGTGAAACCTCGGTCCAAAAGAATTTAGACATGGCTTTATAGCCAGCCAGGATTCAACATATCCCATGAAATTCTAGAATTCCTTCTTAAAAATTCTGAAGAACATAAAATAATTTAGATTTTTTTTGAAGATTTTTCGAAAATAAAAGAATAAAAATAAAAAGCTTAAAATTAAAATAAAATTACCTAATCTAAGCAACAAGATGAACCGTCAGTTGTCCAAACTCAAACAATCCCCAACAACGGCGCCAAAAACTTGGTGTTGTTGCCGGACCAAAAACATGGCACTGTTGTTGCCGAAAACAAATGCGAAATTGTTGTTCCCTCCCTAGCAACGGCGCCAAAAAATTGGTGCTCTCAAACATGAATCACACTTTGTCACAACTTAGCACAACTAACCAGCAAGTGTACTGGGTCGTCCAAGTAATAAACCTTACGTGAGTAAGGGTCGATCCCATGAAGATTGTCGGCTTGAAGCAAGCTATGGTCACCTTGTAAATCTCAGTCATGCAGATTCAAATGGTTATAGAGAATTGATAATTAAAACATAATTAAAATATAAACTAGGATAGAGATACTTATGTAATTCATTGGTGAGAATTTCAGATAAGCGTATAGAGATGGTTTCGTTCCTCCTGAACCTCTGCTTTCCTGCTATCTTCATCCAATCATTCCTACTCCTTTCCATGGCAAGCTGTATGTTGGGCATCACCGTTGTCAATGGCTACATCCCGTCCTCTCTGTGAAAATGGTCCAATGCGCTGTCACTGCATGGCTAATCATCTGTCGGTTGATGCACGAAAACTTGTCTCTTAACAAATCTCCCTCGGCAAGTATACCGAATTGTCGTCAAGTAAAAACTCACAATAAAGTGAGGTCGAATCCCACAGGGATTGATTGGTCAAGCAACTTTAATTGGAGGAATGTTCTAGTTGAGCTAAGCAGAATTTGGTTTAAGAGTTGCAGGAAATTAAATGGCGGGAAAGTAAATAGCAGAAAATGTAAATGCTGGAAATAAAGAGCTAAAAATAGATGACGGAAAATAAATTGCAGAATCTTAAATGGGAATGGGGAAGATGATCATAAAAGTAATTAGCAGAAATTAAAGAGAATGGGTAAGATCAGAAATGGGGAGTTCATTGGGCTTAAGAGATGTTGCATCCTCCGGATCAAGTTCATTTTCATCTCTTCCTCAATCAATGCATTCATTGATCTCCTTGGCAATCTTAAGTGATTGAATTCCAATTCCTTGGTAATTCAATCTCTCAAATCTTGATCAATAGCCAATTCCTTGGTCCAATTGCTCATGAGAAGAGATGAGGTATGGTCACTGATTATACCATATGTATTTTCAAATCAAAGTGTTGGTAGGATTATATGTCACTATATCCATCCAAACCCTAATTTGGTCCAACATGAGAAAGCATTTCTAGCATGATCTCTTCATTCCTCTTCCAAGGTTCCGAAGAGATTCAAGTATGAATAGCTTCTTTTCCAAGATAACTACTCAATTGGATGAAGATTGAAAGCTTTCTAGTAAAATCAAGAGAAAAGAAAGAAGAAGAATAATGAAAACTATTATTGATCCATCAAATTACAACAGAGCTCCCTAACCCAATGAAAGGGGTTTAGTTGTTCATAGCTCCGGGAATGGAAAACAAAGATGGAGAATGCATTCTGAAAAGTTAAACTAGAAGTTGCATAGAAAGTAAAAAATACAGAGAGTAATTCTAATAATGCCAAAAGCTCCCTTCTAGTTCAAAGTTCTCCCTATTTATACTATTCTTCTGATCTTCTAGTTGCTTCTTCAAGTCTTGGATATGGGCCTTTGGATCTTGAGTTGAAGCAGTTATCTTCTTCAGTGGGCTCAGCTTTACTTGCAGAAAAAGTGTGCAGTAGGTATGGACTTTAGCTTGGGGCGTTAGTGGTGTTAACGTTAAGTGAAACTGTGGGGTCGAGAACGTTAGTGACAATCACATTTTTCACTAACATTCCTAATCCAAAAATGGTCCACGTTAACTTCAACGTTAGTGGCACTAACGTGACCACTAACGTTGCTTCGCAAATGTTACTGGGGTTTACCTTTTCGAATAACGTTGAGAGTACCCCTTTCTCCCTTTAGTATAGTTAACGTGGCCTTTAACGTAGGCTTGCCAAATCTTCGAGAGCGTTAGTGACACTTACCTTTGTCACTAACGCTTCAAAACGCCCCTACTTCCCACGTTAGAGTTCACGTTAACTAGGTTAACGTGACTTCTAACGTGGTATTGATAGCCATCTCCAACGTTAGTGATAAAGGTGAGTGTCACTAACGTTGGCTCATCATCCCTCTTCTCCACATTAGCTTCCACGTTAATGTAATTAATGTGGCAACTAACGTGGCTCATAGTGGCTTAATCCAACGTTAGTGACAAAGGTGAGTGTCACCAACGTTGGTGATTCCTTGCTCCCTCCACGTTAGAGTCCACGTTAACTAGGTTAACGTGACTCTTAACGTGGCAAATATGAGCTTAGTCCAACGTTAGTGACAAAGGTGAGTGTCACTAACGTTGGCATTATCTTCCTCATCCACGTTAGAGTTCACGTTAACTGAGTTAACATGACTCTTAACGTGGCCAGCTGCCACTTTGGAACGTTAGTGGCACTTACTTTTACCACTAACGTTGGAGTTCTACTTCTCTTCCACGTTAGCTTCCACGTTAACATAGTTAACGTGGCAACTAACGTGGGCTATGATGGCTCACAAAGGCGTTAATGGCGATCACTTTTCTCATTAACGTTGCAAGCTAGCCTCCATTCCACGTTAGTGGTCACGTTAGCTAGACTAACGTGGCTACTAACGTGGTTCTTCCTTGCTTCCTTTGTCATGAAATCAAGCAATAAAGTGCATCAAAGCTCTAATCCAAGTTATGAGACATGCATCATTCAATTTTGTCATTTAATTCTTGCATAATTCTCATGAAATCATGTAAAATTCACAATGTTTGCTTGAATCAAGATGTAAGTGATTATTTACCCAAAACTTGCTTATTTCCTAAGAAAGTGCATGAAACTACCCTAAAACCATAAAGAAAAGGTCAGTGAAAATGGCCAAAATGCCCTGGCATCACAACACCAAACTTAAAGCTTGCTTGTCCCTAAGCAAGTACTGGAACAAGAGAATGATGAATGAAATGACAAGATGAATGAATCATTCTTTTGGAAGTCATGTCCTTGGTTTTATGGGGTTTCATGCATAGCAACTTAGGTTCATTCCTTTACTGGCTTTCAGACCTTTATCATGCCTTGAAATACTCACTTGATGGCACCCTTTGAGACTGTTATTTATTGATCCCTTTGTCTTTCCAAGGTTTATTGCATCCTTAGGCTAAGTGTTCTGTGAGAGGGCGACTCTTTAAGATAAGTTTTCAGCCAACACTCCTGAACCAGTTAGTTCAAGGTGCTAGGTGTTGAAACACCCCTAAGGACTTACTCCCTCAAGTCTCTCTCCCCCATACATGCACACCACAGGCACATGGTTTGTTATTTTCTTTCCTTGAGGTCTTGGTGTCCAGCACCTCTTTGGGTTACTAAATGTTCTGTAGCAAGGTTGCTCTTGATAGTGGATTTTCAGTTGATAATCCCGGGTTAGTTAACCCAAGTTACCAAGTGATGAAGCACTTCTAAGAACTTATTCATCTAAGCAGATCCTTGGTACAAGAGCACCACAGACACATCCCTCAAGGTTCAAGCCCTTAGTGCCAAGCCTTATTCTTTATTACCTTTCTTTCTTTTTCAACTCTTAGTGTTCTTTTCCTTTTTCTTATTGGGATCTTATTATTTAGCTAGTCTCATGGGGTGTGTTTCAAGCATATGATTCAGGATAGATAGTTGCCTTCCCACCTTGTTGGTGAACCAACTTAGCTAAGTGATTACTACACCACAAATTTAAGGACTTACTCCACAAATTAAACTCCACTATGGTCTTTCATAACATCTCTTTTTATTTAGCTTAAAAGGACAAAAATACAATAAGCAAGATGCAGATGAAGATAGGTAACTTGAACCAGCACACATATGAAAAAGGCAAGAAAAATACTAAAGACAGCATTGAAAAACCTAAACTACCATGGAAGCATGTTCTATTTCATACATGATTTTCCTTATTTAAAACTTGAAAAAGATGGGACAATGAGGGAACTCCACCACCTTTTACTCATGAGGTTGTTCCCGCTCTCCTTCTTGTTTGTCCTCTTTGTGTCCACTTGTGCTTCCTTGCATTCGTGCCAGTCTAGCTTTTTTCCAATCCTTAAGTGCCTTCCTTACTGATTCATGACTCTTTTCTACCCTCTCTCTTTCTTCTCGTGCTAATTCATCCTTCACTTCTTCATAGCTTGTGATTCCCGGATGCAGTATAGGCAGTTGTCCGATTAAGTATCCGAGTCTGGCCTGAGTGTTCACATGATGTCTAGTCTGGTTCATGTAAACTCCTTTTGAAAATGCCCTGTATTCGTCGAAGAGTTCTACCTGTTTTAATTGTTTCTGATGCATTTTGATGACAAGTCATCTTAGCCTAGTGTTACTAGTCTTTTTCTTTGTTTTTATTAGATTTTATGCACTTTCTTGCATTGTAAGTAAGTAATTTGGAGTGGAATTGCATGGTTTCTTAGAATCAATCAACCACCCTTTAATTGATACAAAATCATGAGGTTTAAGCTAAAATTAATTGATAATTAATTGATTTATAAACCTTGTGAATTTGGTGATACTTTGATTGGTTGTTTTGATTACTTGTAGGTGAAGAAAGAAGAAAATAAGAAAAGCGTGGCTTAAGGAGCGTGCCCAAAGGAAGTAAGAAGCGTGCCCAAGGGAAGAAAAAGCGTGGCAACATTGAGGAAGAAGGAAAGCTAAGTTGAGAAAGAAAACTGAGCTTCACAAGGAAAAATGGGAAAGAGCAAAGCACCAAGCTCAGTTCAATTGGTTAACTGAGCACTAAAGAAAGCAAGGAAACAACATGAAGCTCAGTTCACTAAGTGAGCTTTATCGGGATCCTTCAAGAATTAATTTAAGATGCAACTCCAAGGAATGGAGCCACCAAGTTTCAAACCAATGACCTGATGACAAGTCATCTTAGCCTAGTTTCACTAGCCTTTTTCTTATGTTTTCATTTGAATTATGCACTTTCTTGAGCTATAAGCAAGCCAATTGGGTAGATTTTCATGCTTCCTTCGATTTAATCAACCATAGATGAATTAATGCAATTTCATGAGGTTTTATGCTATAATTGTCACATATTATGAAAGAATGAATATCTCATGATTTTGAGCATAGCTTTGATGTGTTTGGTTGATTAATGATAGGTGAAGAAAGCTTGGAGAAAGGTTGAAGCAAGGAGGAGTGGCTAGGAGGAAGAGAGGACAAAAAGTTTGAGCAAACGTTTGCCTCAAACTTTAGCTCAAACTTTTGGAATAAGTGAAAATGAACCAGGGAGCAAAAAGCTTGACCAAAAGTTTGCCTCAAACTTTTGTGTAAACTTTTGGGCAAAAAGCTTGAGCAAAAGTTTGCCTCAAACTTTTGTGCAAACTTTTGGGCAAAAAGCTTGAGCAAAAGTTTGCCTCAAACTTTTTGGCAAACTTTTGGCATCACAAATCAACACCCTGGAGAGCAAAAGTTTGCGCCAACGTTTGCCTCAAACTTTTTGGCAAACGTTGGCGCCATGAGTGTGCAAGGGGAGGCCAACGTTTGAGCAAAAGTTTGACCCCAAACTTTTGCCCAAACGTTGGTATCAGCAAAATGGGGTGGCTGATGTGAAAAGTTTGAGTAAAAGTTTGCCTCAAACTTTTACTCAAACTTTTACTCAAGCTTTCATGATTCCAAACCCGGTTCAATTCGGTTCTTCTCCAAACTCCAAGAGCAATCAACCAAGGCCTCTATCAACCCAATTCCATCAAGAGCAAAGGACCAATTGAAGGCTTGAAGACCATTTAAAGAAAGTGTATAAATAGCATAGGATTTAAGTTTTTCAGAGAGCTTCCTTTGAGAATTTTCAAGACTGGCAGTAGGGAGCTTTTCCTTTTAGTTTTCATAGAGAGTTTTCGGAGAGCTTTTGGGTGTTGAGTGAATTTTAATTTCTAAGTCTCGGGGAAGGAGAATTGAATTCCCTTCCTCTTAGCTTTCTTGCTTTCAATTTTAATTACAATTGTCTTGGATCTTGGGTTGGAGAATTGAAGGAATTCTGTTTCAATCTCATCCTGAGACCTCTCTGTTTCTTTACTGCACAATTGAATTTAAATTTCTGTTAATTGCTTCTTCATCTACTTTCTCTGCTATTTACTTTCCCTTTGCAATTATTCTTGTTGGATCTAGGAAGGCATTGAGATCTAGACTTGGTTATCTAGTCTCTTGGGTCCTAAGAACTGAATTATCATTTTACATTCTCTGTTTACTGCTTTCAAGCTCATTTACATTTCTGTTTCAAGATCCGATTCAATCCAATTCATCTTCCACTCTTATGCTTGTTGAAATTTTACTTTTCCTTGTTTAATTTCTGCAAATCCAATTCCCAATTCCCTTTACAATTCAAGCCATTTACATTTCTTGCACTTTAAGATTCTGTAATTTACCTTTCTTGCGTTCTAAGTTTCTGCCATTTAATTTCTTGTTCTTTAAGATTCAGCACTTTAAATTTCAGTTCTCTTTAATTTCATGCAATTTATCCATTCCCTTTGCTTTCTATGCAATTTAAATTCTGCAAATCACAAATCACTCAACCAAATCTTGATTCGCTTGACTAAATCAACCACTAAACTAAAATTGCTCAATCCTTCAATCCCTGTGGGATCGACCTCACTCCCGTGAGTTATTATTACTTGATGCAACCCGGTGCACTTGCCGGTGAGTTTTGTGCCGGATCGTTTTCCGCACATCAAGTTTTTGGCGCCGTTGCCGGGGATTGATTAGATTGACAATGATTAAGTAAAGTGGAGATCTAGATCAAGCAATTTTTCTTTTCTGTCCTTTAATTTTCAATTAACCCACTAACTGTTTGAATTTTTGCTTAAGCTAACTAAAACTTCATTCTAGCAGTAGATTGAAGTGTCACTGGTTTTTGTGTTTCTTATGTTATGCTTGTATGTCAGGTACAAGAAGAACCACACCCACCTTTCATGAACAAGAAGAAAGAACTCTCAGGAGGTTAAGAAGAGCTGAAAGAGGGAAAAATATTGTTGGAGAAGAGGAATCAGAAGAAGAATTCCAAGATATGGAGGAACATTCAACCAATCCACCTGGTGGAGCAGACAATAACAACAACAACCCACCCCAGAGGAGACTTTTGGCCTCCTATACCTTTGCAAATGCTAGACATTGTGGAAGCAGCATTCTCACCCCTAATGTCAATGCAAATAACTTTGAATTGAAGCCACAACTCATTACATTGGTCCCAAACAACTGCTCATTTGGGGGAGGACCATTGGAGGATCCAAATCAACATCTATCTACCTTTTTAAGGATTTGTGACACTGTCAAGTCCAATGGCGTGAATCCTGAGACCTACAAGCTTCTGCTGTTCCCGTTCTCATTAAGGGACAAGGCCGCACAATGGCTTGAAACTTTTCCTCAAGGAAGCATCACTAGCTGGGATGATTTGGTGACTAAATTTCTAGCCAAATTCTATCCACCTCAAAGAGTCATCAGGCTGAAAACTGAGGTGCAAACATTCACACAATTGGATGCTGAAAATCTGTATGAAGTATGGGAGAGATACAAGGCTCTGCTGAGGAAATGTCCACCAGAAATGTTCACTGAGTGGGACAAGCTACGGAACTTCTATGAAGGACTCACTCTAAAGGCTCAAGAATCACTTGACCACTCTGCTGGAGGATCATTGCAACTGATGAAAACAGCAGAAGAAGCTCAAAATCTTATTGACATGGTGGCCAACAATCAATATTTCTTTGCTCACCAAAGAAATCGCCAACCATCACAAAGGAGAGGAGTAATGGAGCTAGAAGGAGTGGACTCAATCTTGGCTCAAAACAAGATGATGCAGCAGCAAATTCAACAACAATTTGAGCAAATGGCCAAGAGGATTGATAGCCTCCAAGTTGCAGCAGTTAACACAAGCCAACCATCATCCACATGGGGGCAAAATGAAGAAACTCAAGAAGAACAACAACAAGAGCAAGTATAGTATATGCACAACCAAGGACCAAATGAAGTGGATGGTGATACATACAATCCATCCTGGAAGAACCACCCAAACCTCAGATGGGGAGATAATCACACCCAAAACCAACAACCATGGCAGAGGAACTCAAACCAAAACAACCCAAGAAGCAACCAAAACCACAACCAGCAGCAAACTAACTAGAACCCCTATAGAAAACCTCAAAACAACTACCCCAACCCCAACCAGTACCAATCCAATAACCAACCCACCAACTAAAATAACTACCATCCACCATCCACATCTCATAACCCACCTCAAGTATCACCTGAATCTCAAAGACTCACTAACTTGGAGACCTTGATGGATAAAATGTTGAAACACCAGGAAATGACAACCAAGAACCATGAAGCCTCCATAAAAGAGCCTAGAGAGGCAAATTGGGCAAATCTCCAAACAGATTTCTGTTGAGAGACCTTCAAGTTCACTGCCGAGTGACACAATCCCAAATCCTAAGGAAGAATGCAAGGCAATACAATTAAGGAGCGGGAGAACATTGAAGAGCAGCAAGAGACCACTAGAAGAGGAACAGCCAACACACACAGAAGAAGCCAATAATGATGATGCAATGGCAAGCAAGCAAGCTTCAAAACAAATTCAAGAAAAGGAGAAACAATCAAAAATTCCAAAAAAGGGGAATGAAGCAATTGAAGAGCCAACAAAGAATCAAAAGCAACAAGCAGAGAAGGCCTTTGTACCTCCACTGCCATATCCCCAGAGATTCAACAAGGAGGAAAAGGACCAACAATTTCACAAGTTCCTTGAGACTTTCAAGAAGTTGGAGATAAATATTCCCTTGGCGGAAGCACTTGAGCAAATGCCTCTGTATGCCAAGTTTTTGAAGGAGCTTATCAATAAGAAGAGAAGTTGGGATGAGAAAGAAACCATACTGCTTACTGAGGAATGCAGAGCCTTGATTCAAAAAGGGCTTCCTCCTAAGCTTGAGGACCCAGGGAGCTTTTTGCTACCTTGCACCATTAGGGAATTAACCATCACTAAAGCAATGTGCGATCTAGGAGCAAGTATCAACTTAATACCATCCTCCTTGGTAAAAAAGTTGAATATAGAGGAAGTTAAACCAGTACAGATATCTCTAGAGCTAGTAGATAAGTCAACGGTATACCCCAAGGGTATGATTGAAAACCTTCTGGTCAAGGTGGACAATTTCATATACCCTGCAGATTTTGTGGTTCTGGATTCAGATGGGGATGATGGTGATTCTATTATACTGGGAAGGCCATTCTTGGCCACTGCTAGAGCTATCATAGACATAGAGCAAGGAGAACTAACTCTCAGGATGCATGATAAGAGTGTCACTCTGAAAGTATTACCAGAAGCCCAGTATAGTAATAGGAGGAGGGACTCTATGGAAATTGACAAGGTGATTCACAACAATATCCCAAGGCAGAAGATTGTGCAGAAGGATGAAAAAGTCCAAGAGGATATTGGAGTATTAGCCACTGAAGAGAGAAATCCCCAAGGTAAGTCTACAGCCATAAAAGAAAGATCAACAAAAAAGGGATGAAACGCAGAAACAAAACAAAAAGGGGTTGGAAGAACAGGAAGATTCCAACAGAGGGGCTTTCCAAAGGTGACAAAGTGCAATTGATATATCAACAACTGGGAGCAAGCCAACAGACTGATGACTATTACACTGTCAGCAACATAATCTCGTTGGAACATGCCGAAATTGAACACCAGAGAACAAAGAGGAAGATCACAGTCAAGGGAGACAAGTTGAGGCACTACAATCCTCAACCACCATAAAAGAAAGCTCCAATGTCAAGCTAGTGACAATAAAAGAGCGCTCCATGGGAGGCAACCCATGATTTAAGATTATTGTCATTTTACATTCAATAAGCTATGATCAACTGAGCATGAATTTTTTTCTTTTCATGGACATACTTAATGAATGCATGCAAAATTTTTTTACATATGCTAAGACTTCTAAAGTTTGGTGCGCCTTCAAGCACACCAAACCAGTGGTACAAACATTTTCATACTATATGCCTAGCATATGACCAAACACTAAGTTTGGTGTTTCTCCTCTCATGAAAATTTAAAAATCATGCATCAATGATCATACATTATCTCTTACTAAGACTTTTCAATTAAAAAGAAATCTTATTCTGTGATGAAGGCATCAATTGTGATTTACTACTAATATCTCACATTTACCCCTTAAGCAAGAGACAAGTTTGGTGTTCATCAAACTTTGATGCACGGATTTGGGGACACAATTGATCCTTCATGAAAAAAAAATTTGAAAACATTTCATTTAAACATTTAACCAAGAATGACAGTGGGATTTCAATTTCACTAGTTGGAGGAAGAAACACATATTTTCAACTATATGACCAAACATTAAGTTTGGTGTCCTCCAAGAAAAGTCACGATTCAAATGGATATAAGGAATGGTTATTCATATAGTGTAAATGAAAAGAAGCACTCTTGCCACAGTTTGATAAAACTAATGCTTGTTGTCTTGTTGTGATGACTAGGTGGTCAAAGAACACTCTATGAAAGAGACAAGACAAAGGAAAGCATAGCATGAGGACAAAATCTCATCACATGCCTCAAAAAGAGAATCTGTCACTCCTTGAGATGATCACGGCAAAGGCAATTGAAGAAGCAAGATTTGTCTTCATTCATCCCTACATGCACACCTTTGATTCACATAGTATCCAATAGCATCCTAGCCCTTCATTGTTCATTTAAATGACACACCACCTTCAAGCCATGCATATGACCGAATCCTTGCACCACAACCATTTAAACTCCATTCCCTTCATCATTTCTCATCATAATAAGCTCAGCCTCAAATTTCTTCGTGCTCCAAATATACATCAAAATATCCAATATTCTTCACACTCCCTTTAACCTCAAGAGTCTCAAATAACCAAGTGATCATGGCCTCTTCCTCAAGAACCAAACGAAGAAGAGGGAAAGATCCCATGGTGGAGGAGAGCACCCCTGAATATGACCGATGGAGATTTAAATCTCGGTACCATCAGATGCAAATTGAATGGATGAATGAGAAGAAGATATATCCAGAAATTCCACTCCTGCTGCCGGATGATGGATGCCAAGAAATGAAGGACAAAATTCGAAAGAGGAGGTGGGAGGAACTCATATCACCAATCACCCGAATCAATGCTAATATCATAAGAGAGTTCTATGCCAATGTCTCAAGGCTTGACATGAGTGAGGCCCCAACATACAAGAGCTATGTGCGGGGAGTGGAAGTAGACTTTAGCTCGGATGCAATCAAGAAAGTCTTGGGACTAAAATCAGTCCACTTTAGTGAACCGGGATACCACCAAAGGGTAAATGGTGATCCGGATTATGATGGGATTACTAGAGATATTTGTATGGAGAACTCAGAGTGGGAAGGAGATGACAAGAACAAATACAAGTATTTGAAGAGAGTTAACCTTACCCCAGAAGCAAAGGGATGGTATGAGTTGTTGAAAAAATCAATTCTGGGCACAGTAAACACCTCAGAAGTTAACAGGAATAGAGCTGTTATGTTGCATTGCATTATTGTGGGAGGAGAGGTAAAAGTTTATGAAATCCTGGCAAAAGACATTCAAAAGCTTGCTGAGAAGAACTCGGCCGGGTCTTGGTTATACTATCCAAGTACCATTTGGAGGTTGTGTGCAAAGGCTAAAGTGCCAATGGAAGAGGAGAATCCAATGTGGTTAAGCCAAGGCATGCCTATAACCATTGAAAGAATGATGATGGCTCCTGAAGCACATCAAGGCCGAAGACTACATGGAAGAAGGCAAAGAGAAGAACCAATGGAGGGAGAAGAATTACAAGAAGAAGAAGAGCCACAAGAGGAGGAGGAACAGCAGCACATTCCCCTACATAACAATCTGGACATGACTCAAATGCAGGAAGCAATTGGAAGATTATCACAACAGTACATGAGAATTCAAGAAAGGCAAGAGGAATACCATTCACTATACATGAAAAACCAATAAGAACAAGAAGAACGGGAGCTAAGAATGATGAACAAACAAAGTGAATTTGAGATCAAAATTCCTTGTGATGCAAGAAGAGCATGCTTTTCAATCTCATGAATCATTTGGAAAGTTGGAACAAATGCAAGCTGAAAATTTGAGGGCTCTCAAAGAGTTCACAACACTCCAAGATGCAAGATATGAAGTCCAAGCCGACTACAACATAAATAGTCAAATCAAGCTGAACTATATTGGAGAGCATCTGCACAACATGGATCCAGCTTTTCCAACTTTTGATGAATTCTTCAAAAGGAGAAGTAAGATAGAAGTAAGCAATGCAATGAAGCTTGAAGATAGAGTAGAGGAAGTGATGAATAGAGCTGGTTTCTGGCGGGATCAACAGACAACAGACATGGACACAGGGAACACCAGCAACCAGGTGTATGAAAGAAGAAAGAAAAAGCATGACAAATGAAAGGTGGACTTGCTCCTTGTTCATCACTACAAAGAAAAAAAAGCATGCATTGTGTCTGTTTTAAGTGGTCCTTGCATCTTTAACTAGTTATTATAATTAATAGTCTTTGCATCATGTTTGTTTCTCTTAAAATAAGTAAGCTAGTCTATGTGTGTGCTTGTGTGTTTACTTTCACTGAACAAAAAGCATGCTTTGTCCCCTGCATTTTCAATTCAATAAAAGAAATGTTTGAATGTGAAGTGAGATAGTTCTCTGTTAGATAGAAGTACAATAAAAGTAAGTGGTGGTGTGTGTGTGTGATTGTATAATAGCTCACTTTAGTGAATAAAAGAACTATGATATCTCCTTCTAAGTATAAAGTGGCCTACTGTCTATGAATATCAATCAAATAAAAGTCCTTGGTTAGACAGAAAAACAAAAAGACAGAAAAAAAAGGGGAGAAAAAGAAATAGCCAAAGAGTGGCAGAACAAAAGAAAAACAAAAAGAAACAAAGCTGGACACCAATAGCTTGAACCTTAGAATATATGCCTGTGGTGTCTTTGTATTAGGATCTGCTTGGATTATTAAGCTCTTTGGAGTGCATCAATACTTGATGACTTGGGTTAACTAACCCGGGATCATCAGCTGAAAGTCCACTATCAAGAGCAACCTAACTACAAGGCATTTAGTAGCCCAAAGAGGTGCTGGGCATCAATGTTCTAAGAAGGAATGTGAGCCAAGTGTCTATAGTGAATAATGTGTCAAGTATAAAGAAAAGGAAATGAACTTGCTACACATGACACTCAAATAAAGCTTATGAACAAAATAATAGCCAAGGATAAAGAAATAATGAGAGGTCATAGCAGTATGTTACTTGAAGCTTGAAGGAGACTTTCTAGGCTTAAGATTCAATAAGAGGTGAGTGTTTACATATCCACATAAAACCCCATGAACTACCAATAACACTCTACTAGCATGAACATCCCTTCCATTTTATTCTTTCTTCTCAATAAATCATTTCTTGCTTGGGGACAAGCAAGCTTTAAGTTTGGTGTTGTGATGACAAGTCATCTTAGCCTAGTTTCACTAGCCTTTTTCTTTTGTTTTCAATTGAATTATGCACTTTCTTGAGCCATAAGCAAGCCAATTGGGTAGATTTTCATGCTTCCTTCGATTTAATCAACCATAGATGAATTAATGCAATTTCAAGAGGTTTTATGCTATAATTGTCACATATTATGAAAGAATAAATATCTCATGATTTTGAGCATAGCTTTGATGTGTTTGGTTGATTAATGATAGGTGAAGAAAGCTTGGAGAAAGGTTGAAGCAAGGAGGAGTGGCTAGGAGAAAGAGAGGACAAAAAGTTTGAGCAAAAGTTTGCCTCAAACTTTAGCTCAAACTTTTGGAATAAGTGAAAATGAACCAGGGAGCAAAAAGCTGGACCAAAAGTTTGCCTCAAACTTTTGTGCAAACTTTTGGGCAAAAAGCTTGAGCAAAAGTTTGCCTCAAACTTTTTGGCAAACTTTTGGCATCACAAATCAACACCCTGGAGAGCAAAAGTGTGCGCCAACGTTTACCTCAAACTTTTTGGCAAACGTTGGCACATGAACAACACACCTTGGAGAGCAAAAGTTTGCGCCAACGTTTGCCTCTAACTTTTTGGCAAACGTTGGCGCCATGAGTGTGCAAGGGGAGGCCAACGTTTGAGCAAAAGTTTGACCCCAAACTTTTGCCCAAACGTTGGTATCAGCAAAATGGGGTGGCTGATGTGAAAAGTTTGAGTAAAAGTTTGCCTCAAACTTTTACTCAAACTTTTACTCAAGCTTTCATGATTCCAAACCCGGTTCAATTCGGTTCTTCTCCAAACTCCAAGAGCAATCAACCAAGGCCTTTATCAACCCAATTCCATCAAGAGCAAAGGCCCAATTGAAGGCTTGAAGACCATTTGAAGAAAGTGTATAAATAGCATAGGATTTAAGTTTTTCAGAGAGCTTCCTTTGAGAATTTTCAAGACTGGCAGTAGGGAGCTTTTCCTTTTAGTTTTCATAGAGAGTTTTCGGAGAGCTTTTGGGTGTTGAGTGAATTTTAATTTCTAAGTCTCGGGGAAGGAGAATTGAATTCCCTTCCTCTTAGCTTTCTTGCTTTAAATTTTAATTACAATTGTCTTGGATCTTGGGTTGGAGAATTGAAGGAATTCTGTTTCAATCTCATCCTGAGACCTCTCTGTTTCTTTCCTGCACAATTGAATTTAAATTTCTGTTAATTGCTTCTTCATCTACTTTCTCTGCTATTTACTTTCCCTTTGCAATTGTTCTTGTTGGATCTAGGAAGGCATTGAGATCTAGACTTGGTTATCTAGTCTCTTGGGTTCTGAGATCTGAATTATCATTTTACATTCTCTGTTTACTGCTTTCAAGCTCATTTACATTTCTGTTTCAAGATCCGATTCAATCCAATTCATCTTCCACTCTTATGCTTGTTGCAATTTTACTTTTCCTTGTTTAATTTCTGCAAATCCAATTCCCAATTCCCTTTACAATTCAAGCCATTTATATTTCTTGCACTTTAAGATTCTGCAATTTACATTTCTTGCGTTCTAAGTTTCTGCCATTTAATTTCTTGTTCTTTAAGATTCAGCACTTTAAATTTCAGTTCTCTTTAATTTCATGCAATTTATCCATTCCCTTTGCTTTCTATGCAATTTAAATTCTGCAAATCACAAATCACTCAACCAAATCTTGATTCGCTTGACTAAATCAACCACTAAACTAAAATTGCTCAATCCTTCAATCCCTGTGGGATCGACCTCACTCCCGTGAGTTATTATTACTTGATGCGACCCGGTGCACTTGCCGGTGAGTTTTGTGTCGGATTGTTTTCAGCACATCAAGTTTTTGGCGCCGTTGCCGGGGATTGATTAGATTGACAATGATTAAGTGAAGTGGAGATCTAGATCAAGCACCTTTTCTTTTCTGTTCTTTAATTTTCAATTGACCCACTAACTGTTTGAATTTTTGCTTAAGCTAACTAAAACTTCATTCTAGCAGTAGTATCACTGGTTTGTGTGTTTCTTATGTTCTGCTTGTATGTCAGGTACAAGAAGAACCACACCCACCTTTTATGAACAAGATGAAAGAACTCTCAGGAGGTTAAGAAGAGCTGAAAGAGGGAAAAATATTATTGGAGAAGAGGAATCAGAAGAAGAATTCCAAGATATGGAGGAACATTCAACCAATCCACCTGGTGGAGCAGACAATAACAACAACAACCCACCCCAGAGGAGAGTTTTGGCCTCCTACACCTTTGCAAATGCTAGACATTGTGGAAGCAGCATTCTCACCCCTAATGTCAATGCAAATAACTTTGAATTGAAGCCACAACTCATTACATTTGTCCAAAATAACTGCTCGTTTGGGGGAGGACCATTGGAGGATCCAAATCAACATCTATCTACCTTCTTAAGGATTTGTGACACTGTCAAGTCCAATGGCATGAATCCTGAGACCTACAAGCTTCTGCTGTTCCCGTTCTCATTAAGGGACAAGGCCGCACAATGGCTTGAAACTTTTCCTCAAGGAAGCATCACTAGCTGGGATGATTTGGTGACTAAATTTCTAGCCAAATTCTATCCACCTCAAAGAGTCATCAGGCTGAAAACTGAGGTGCAAACATTCACACAATTGGATGCTGAAAATCTGTATGAAGCATGAGAGAGATACAAGGCTCTGCTGAGGAAATGTCCACCAGAAATGTTCACTGAGTGGGACAAGCTACAGAACTTCTATGAAGGACTCACTCTAAAGGCTCAAGAATCACTTGACCACTCAGCTGGAGGATCATTGCAACTGATGAAAACAGCAGAAGAAGCTCAAAATCTTATTGACATGGTGGCCAACAATCAATATTTCTTTGCTCACCAAAGAAATCGCCAACCATCACAAAGGAGAGGAGTAATGGAGCTAGAAGGAGTGGACTCAATCTTGGCTCAAAACAAGATGATGCAGCAGCAAATTCAACAACAATTTGAGTAAATGGCCAAGAGGATTGACAGCCTCCAAGTTGCAGCAGTTAACACAAGCCAACCATCATCCACATGGGGGCAAAATGAAGAAACTCAAGAAGAACAACAACAAGAGCAAGTACAATATATGCACAACCAAGGACCAAATGAAGTGTATGGTGATACATACAATCCATCCTGGAAGAACCACCCAAACCTCAGATGGGGAGATAATCACACCCAAAACCAACAACCATGGCAGAGGAACTAAAACCAAAACAACCCAAGAAGCAACCAAAACCACAACCAGCAGCAAACTAACTAGAACCCCTATAGAAAACCTCAAAACAACTACCCCAACCCCAACCAGTACCAATGCAATAACCAACCCACCAACCAAAATGCCTACCATCCACCATCCACATCTCATAACCCACCTCAAGTATCACCTGAATCTCAAAGACTCACTAACTTGGAGACCTTGATGGATAAAATGTTGAAACACCAGGAAATGACAACCAAGAACCATGAAGCCTCCATAAAAGAGCCTAGAGAGGCAAATTGGGCAAATCTCCAAACAGATTTCTGTTGAGAGACCTTCGAGTTCACTGCCGAGTGACACAATCCCAAATCCTAAGGAAGAATGCAAGGCAATACAATTAAGGAGTGGGAGAACATTGATAAGCAACAATGACACTACAAAGAAACAAGTAGAGAGCAGCAAAAGGTCAATAGAAGATGAGGAGCAAACAAAGGAAGATAAAGCCAAGAATCAAGTTGTAATGCCAAACAAGAGCATTGAGAAACTCAAAGAGAAGGACAACCAACCACTCGGTTCAAAAGAAGTGACTCAGAGACAGCAACAAATAGGAAAGAGCATCACACCTCCACTGCCATAACCCCAGAGATTCAACAAGGAGGCTAAGGACCAACAATTTCACAAGTTCCTTGAGACTTTCAAGAAGTTAGAGATAAATATTCCCTTGGCTGAAGCACTTGAGCAAATGCCTCTGTATGCCAAGTTTTTGAAGGAGCTTATCAATAAGAAAAGAAGTTGGGATGAGAAAGAAACCATACTGCTTACTGAGGAATGCAGGGCCTTGATTCAAAAAGGACTTCCTTCGAAGCTTGAAGATCCAGGGAGCTTCTTGCTACCTTGCACCATTGGGGAATTAACCATCACTAAAGCAATGTGTGATCTAGGAGCAAGTATCAACTTAATACCATCCTCCTTGGTGAAAAAGTTGCATATAGAGGAAGTTAAACCGGTACAGATATTTCTAGAGCTAGTAGATAAGACAACGGTATACCCCAGGGGTATGATTGAAAACCTTCTGGTCAAGGTGGACAATTTCATATACCCTGCAGATTTTGTGGTTCTAGATTCAGATAGGGATGATGGTGACTCTATTATACTGGGAAGGCCATTCTTGGCCACTGCTAGAGCTATCATAGACATAGAGCAAGGAGAACTAACTCTTAGGATGCATGATAAGAGTGTCACTCTGAAGGTATTACCAGAAGCCCAGTTTAGTAATGAGAGGAGGGACTATATAGAAATTGATAAGGTGATTCACAACAACATCCCAAGGCAGAAGATTGTGCAGAAGGATGAAAAAGTCCAAGAGGATATTGGAGTATTAGCCACTGAAGAGAGAGATCCCCAAGGTAAGCCTAAAGCCATAAAAGAAAGATCAACAAAAGAAAGGAAGAGACACAAAAACAAAACAAAAAGAGGTTGGAAGAACAGGAAGATTCCAACAGAGGGGCTTTCCAAAGGTGACAAAGTGCAATTGATATATCAACAACTGAGAGCAAGCCAACAGACTGATGACTATTACATTGTCAGCAACATACTCTCGTTGGAACATGCTGAAATTGAACACCAGAGAACAAAGAGGAGGATCACAGTCAGGGGAGACAAGTTGAGGCACTACAAGCACCAACCTCCATAAAAGAAAGCCCCAATGTCAAGCTAGTGACAATAAAAGAGCGCTTGTTGGGAGGCAACCCAACCTGAGGTAGTTTTCTTTTCATAGCTTTTTCAATAAAAATGTTGAATAATTGATATATATTGCAAGGAGCTAAGTTTGGTGTTGCACACCAAAAACAACTTAAGGGAGAATGTAGGATTCTAAGTTTGGTGTTCCACCAAAACCTCATTCAAAAGCACATTCTAACTTCCTGCACATTGCTAGTTCCAAGCAATCAAACAGATTATGCAACCACTTAACTGCTTTTTAGTCTTAACTCCATAACCTTTAGCAAGGACACAAGATTTTGCCTAGAGTTAACCTGTTGTATCATGAGAAGTAGCAAGAAATTAAGTTTGGTGTTCCCACACCAAATTAAATCCACAAGCCACACTCAAGTCATGCATACTAACTGGTCACCTAAGGGCTTGAGAAGCAAGCAACTTTTGAGAATTCTGCAGGGAATTCACCACCATTTGAGGACACTATGCATCATAACTCAAAAGGGCACAACAGGAGGAAGGACAAAGGAACTGCAAACCAATAGGTCGTATTTACACTTAACTCTTGCTGTTGAAAAATGTTTTGACTTGTGTTTTGTTAAAGTGTTCATCTAATACAAGTAGAATCACTCTTAAAATAAGTAAGCTAGTTTAAGTGTGTGCTTGTGTGTTTACTTCCACTTGACTAAAAGTATGTTTTGTCCCCTGCATCTTTAATTCAATAAAAGAAATGTTTGAAGGTGAAGTGAGATAGTTCTCTGTTAGATAGAAGTATAATAAAAGTAAGTGGTGGTATGTGTGTGATTGTATAATAGCTCACTTTTAGTGAATAAAAGAACTAGGATATCTCCTTCTAAGTATAAAGTGGCCTACTGTCTATGAATCTCAATCAAATAAAAATCCTTGGATAGAAAGAAAAACAAAAAGAAAGAAAAAAAAAGGGGAGAAAAAGAAATAGCCAAAGAGTGGCAGAACAAAAGAAAATAAAAAGAAACAAAGCTGGACACCAATGGCTTGAACCTTAGAATATATGCCTGTGGTGTCTTTGTATTAGGATCTGCTTGGATTAGTAAGCTCTTTGAAGTGCATCAACACTCGGTGACTTGGGTTAACTAACCCGGGATCATCAGCTGGAAGTCCACTATCAAGAGCAACCTAACTACAAGGCATTTAGTAGCCCAAAGAGGTGCTGGGAATCAATGTTTTAAGAAGGAATGTGAGCCAAGTGTCTATAGTGAATAATGTGTCAAGTATAAAGAAAAGAAAATGAACTTGCTACACATGACACTCAAATAAAGCTTATGAACAAAATAATAGCCAAGGATAAAGGAATAATGAGAGGTCATAGCAGTATGTTACTTGAAGCTTGAAGGAGACTTTCTAGGCTTAAGAGTCAATAAGAAGTGAGTGTTTGCATATCCACATAAAACCCCATGAACTACCAATAATACTCTGCTAGCATGAACATCCTCTTCCATTTCATTCTTTCTTCTCAATAAATCTTTTCTTGCTTGGGGACAAGCAAGCTTTAAGTTTGGTATTGTGATGACAAGTCATCTTAGCCTAGTTTCACTAGCCTTTTTCTTATGTTTTCATTTGAATTATGCACTTTCTTGAGCTATAAGCAAGCCAATTGGGTAGATTTTCATGCTTCCTTTGATTGAATTAACCATAGATGAATTAATGCAATTTCATGAGGTTTTATGCTATAATTGTCACATATTATGAAAGGATGAATATCTCATGATTTTTAGCATAACTTTGATGTGTTTGGTTGATTAATGATAGGTGAAGAAAGCTTGGAGAAAGGTTGAAGCAAGAAGGAATGGCTAGGAGCAAGAGAGAACAAAAAGTTTGAGCAAAAGTTTGCCTCAAACTTTAGCTCAAACTTTTGGAATAAGTGAAAATGAACCAGGGAGCAAAAAGCTTGACCAAAAGTTTGCCTCAAACTTTTGTGTAAACTTTTGGGCAAAAAGCTTGAGCAAAAGTTTGCCTCAAACTTTTGTGCAAACCTTTGGGCAAAAAGCTTGAGCAAAAGTTTGCCTCAAACTTTTTGGCAAACTTTTGGCATCACAAATCAACACCCTGGAGAGCAAAAGTTTGCGCCAACGTTTGCCTCAAACTTTTTGGCAAACGTTGGCGACATGAACAACACACCCTGGAAAGCAAAAGTTTGCGCCAACGTTTGCCTCAAAATTTTTGGCAAACATTGGCGCCATGAGTGTGCAAGGGGAGGCCAACGTTTGAGCAAAAGTTTGACCCCAAACTTTAGCTCAAATGTTGGTAGCAGCGAAATAGGGTGGCTGATGTGAAAAGTTTGAGTAAAAGTTTGCCTCAAACTTTTACTCAAACTTTTACTCAAGCTTACATGATTCCAAACCCAGTTCACTTCGGTTCTTCTCCAAACTCCAAGAGCAATCAACCAAGGCCTCTATCAACCCAATTCCATCAAGAGCAAAGGCCCAATACAAGGCTTGAAGACCATTTGAAGAAAGTGTATAAATAGCATAGGATTTAAGTTTTTTGGGGAGCTTCCCTTTTAGTTTTCATAGAGCTTTCTTTTCGGTTTTAATTAGTACACTTAGTTGAGAGCTCACTTTACATTTCTTTGCATTGTTGTTTTAATTCAAGAGAATTTGGGAAGGAGAATTGATCTTTTTTCTTCCTGATTCTTGCCCAGCACTCTTTACTTTTCTTGTCTTGGATCTTGGGTTGGAGAATTGAAGGAAATCTGTTTCAATCTCATCCTGAGACCTCTCTATTTCTTTACTGCACAATTGAATTTAAATTTCTGTTAATTGCTTCTTCATCATCTACTTTCTCTGCAATTTACATTTCCTTTGCAATTGTTCTTGTTGGATCTAGGAAGGCATTGAGATCTAGACTTGGTTATCTAGTCTCTTGAGTCCTGAGATATGAATTCTCATTTTACTTTCTCTGTTTAACGCTTTTCATGCTCATTTACAATTCTGTTTTTAGATCCGATTCAATCCAAGTCATCTTCTATTTCTCTGTTTGTTGCAATTTTACTTTTTCTTGTTTAATTTCTGCAATTTCAATTCCCAATTCCCTTTACAATTCAAGCCGTTTACATTTCTTGCACTTTAAGATTCTGCAATTTACATTTCTTGCGTTCTAAGTTTCTGCCATATAATTTCTTGTTCTTTAAGATTCAGCACTTTAAATTTCAGTTCTCTTTAATTTCATGCAATTTACCCATTCCCTTTACTTTCTATGCAATTTAAATTCTGCAATTCACAAATCTCTCAACCAAATCTTGATTCGCTTGACTAAATCAACCACTAAACTAAAATTGCTCAATTCTTCAATCCCTGTGGGATCGACCTCACTTCCGTGAGTTATTATTACTTGATGCGACCCGGTGCACTTGCCGGTGAGTTTTGTGTCGGATCGTTTTCCGCACATCATGACCCAAGGGAGGCAAGGAACGCTCCTTGCAAGAAAAATCAAGAAGAAATAGCCAAAATGTTTCCTCCAAGGTTCGAACAAGGAACCACACACTACCTAGCTTGCAAAGAAAATAAACCAAGATGCTTTGGCTAGGATTCGAACCTGGGAACTCATGCAAGACAAGGGAGGAGCGCCACTTTTGATGCAAAGAAAATGAGCCAAGATGCACTCCAAGAGGATCGAACCAGGGAACTCCATGAAAAGCAAGGAAGGAGCGTCCAACCCTTCCAAGGAAATTAGCTTCAAATTTCCTCCACCAAGAGTTGAACCTGGGACCTTGAAGACAAAAGCAAGGCGCCACAAATGGGGAGCTCAGTTGGTTTTCCCAACTGAGCACTACTCTCCCCCGTCTCCCCACATTTTGGCGCAACAAGAAGTGCACCAAGGATGCCATGATGCGCACAATGGGACACTGCCAAGACTAGAGCTCAGTTTAAAATTCCAACTGAGCTCTAGTGTAATGCAACATGACCAAGGGGCTGGGATGCGCACACAAAATGGGACAAGCAAGGCAAGTTGGGCGCTCAGTTTGGTATTTGAACTGAGCTTTCCCCTGGGAGGTGCACTTGGGCCAAAATTCACTAAAAATCCAATTTAATTAATTTCTTCACCAATTTTAAAGCCCACCCAAATTCTTAGATCTAAATTAGAAAGTGTATAAATAGGTGTTAGTTTAATTTAGGGAGAGCTTTTTGCTTCTGGAACTTTTTAATTTTCACTTTTGGCTCTCTTTTGATTTCCATTTTGTTGTAATTTTGAGCTTTTACTTTGAATCTGGATCTTACAGAATTGGGAAGGAGAATTGATCTCTCTTCTTCCTTGTTCTTGCTTGAGCACTCTTTACTTTTCATCTTGGATCTTGAGTGGAGAATTGAAGGAATTCTGTTTCAATCTCACCTTGAGATCTCTTGTTAATCTTTCTGCATAATTCAAATTCTGTTTACTGCCTTCACTTTCTTTTCTTCTGCAATTTATTTTTATATTTTCATTTTGCAATTGTTCTTGTTGGATCAAGGAAGGATTTGAGATCTAGACTTGTTTTCTAGTCTCTTCCACTCCTGTGATCTTCAACATCCCTTTAATTGCTGCAAATTAAGCATCAGTTTTTCTGTTTTCATTCTTCAAGCATTTTTGCTTTTCTGTTTAAGATCTACTTCAATTCAACTCACCTTTTTACTCTTCTGTTTGTTGCAATTTACTTCTTCTTGTTTAAATTCTCCAATCCCAGCTCCCAATTCCTTTTATAATTCAAGCAATTTACATTTCTTGCACTTTAAGATTCAGTCATTTACATTTCTTGCAATCTAAGTTTCTGCAATTTATATTACTTGCACTTTAAGATTCAGCACTTTTACTTTCTGTTCTCTTTAATTTCTTGCAATTCTTCCCTCTCTCTTTACAATTCATGCAATTTAGCTTCTATCAATTATAAACCACTCAACCAATACTTGATTCGCTTGACTAAATCAACCACTAAACTAAAATTGCTCAATCCTTCAATCCCTGTGGGATCGACCTCACTCATGTGAGTTATTATTACTTGATGCGACCCGGTCCACTTGCCGGTGAGTTTTGAGTTGGATCGTTTTCCACACATTAAGTTTTTGGCGCCGTTGCCAGGGATTGATTAGATTGACAATGATTAAGTGAAATGGAGATCTAGATCAAGCACTTTTTCTTTTCTGTTTCTTTAATTTTTGACTAACACACTAATTGTTTGAATTTTTGCTTAAGCCAATTAACATTTCACTTCAGCAATGGATTGAAGTGCTATTGTCTTTCTGGTGTTGTGTGATTCTTATGCTTTGGTTGTATGTCAGGTACAAGGAGAGTAATATCCACTTTTTGTGAACAAGACGAAAGAACCCTCAGGAGATTAAGAAGAGCTGAAAGAGGGAAAAACATTGTTGGAGAAGAGGATTCAGAAGAAGAGTTCCAAGATATGGAGGAACACTTAACAAATCCACCAAATCCACCAGAAGGAGCAGACAATAACAACAATAATCCACCACAGAGAAGAGTTTTGGCTTCCTACACATTTGCAAATCCTAGACATTGTGGGAGTAGCATTCTCACCCCAAATGTTAATGCAAATAACTTTAAACTAAAGCCACAACTCATCACCTTGGTTCAAAACAATTGTTCTTATGGAGGAGGACCACTTGAAGACCCTAACCAACACTTGTCTACTTTCTTGAGGATTTGTGACACTGTCAAAACTAATGGAGTGCATCCTGACATCTACAAGCTGTTATTATTTCTATTTTCTCTCAGAGACAAAGTTACTCAATGGTTGGAATCCTTCCCAAGAGACAGCATCAACAATTGGGATGATCTAGTGAGCAAGTTCCTTGCTAAGTTTTACCCACCTCAAAGAGTTATCAGATTGAAGACTGAAGTACAAACATTCACACAAATGGATGCTGAACCTTTGTATGAGGCATGGGAACGATACAAAGCTCTAATCAGAAAATGCCCCCCTGAAATGTTCAATGAGTGGGACAGATTGTAGAATTTCTATGAAGGCTTGACATTGAAATCTCAAGAGACTTTGGATCATTCAGCAGGAGGCTCTGTGCAACTCATGAAAACTGCAGAGGAAGCCTAAAATCTCATTGATATGGTGGCTAACAACCAGTATTTCTTTGCTCACCAAAGGCAATGCCAACCATCACAAAGGAAAGGAGTGATGGAGTTGGAAGGAGTGGACTCAATCCTAGCTCAAAACAAAGTGATGCAGCAGCAAATTCAACAACAATTTGAGCAAATGGCCAAAAGGATTGATAGCCTCCAAGTTGCAGCAGTCAACACAAGCCAACCATCATCCACATGGGGAACAAATGAAGAAACTTAAGAGGATCAACAGCAAGAACAAGTCCAGTATATGCACAATCAAAATGCTGGGACAAATGAGGTTTATGGTGACACTTACAACCCCTTCTGGAAGAACCACCCCAACCTCAGATGGGGAGACAATCAAAATCAAACTCAACAACCATGGCAGAGAAACTCAAACCAAAACAGTTGGAAAAACACAAACCACAACAACCAGCAAAACAATAACCAAAACACATACAGAAAACCACAAAACACTTACCCCAACTCTAACCATCATCCATCTAATAACCAAGCCACCAACCAAAACGCTTACCCTCAACCCTCAACACCCCACAATCAACCAACCTCACAAGACTCTCAGAGGATTAATAATTTAGAGATCTTAATGGATAAACTGATGAAGCACCAAGAGATGACAACAAAGAATCAGGAGGCTTCCATGAAGAATATGGAGAGGCAGATCGGACAGATTTCCAAATAACTTCCTACTGAAAGACCTTTGAGTTATTACCAAGTGACACAGTTCCCGAATCCAAAAGAGGAATGCAAAGCCATACAGCTGAGGAGTGGTAAGATCTTGGTGTAAAATGAAGAAGCAACCAAGAAGCCAAAGGAAAATGACAAGAAGCAGGTTAAAAAAGAAGCCAATGATGAGGAGGCAACAGCAAGCAAGAATACTCCGGAGAAGCTCAAAGAAAAGGAAGAGCCGACCAAGGAACAAAAGCAGCAAGCAGAGAAGAGCTTTATACCTCCACTGCCATATCCCCAGAGATTCAACAAAGAAGCAAAGGATCAACACTTTCATAAGTTCCTTGAGACTTTCAAGAAGTTGGAGATAAATATTCCCTTAGCCGAGGCATTGGAGCAGATGCCCCTATATGCCAAATTCTTGAAGGAGCTTATAAACAAAAAGAGAAGTTGGCTTGAGAAGGAGACTGTGTTGCTTACTGAGAAATGCAGTGCTGTGATCCAAAGGGGCATCCCACCTAAGCTCAAAGATCCAGGGAGTTTTGTAGTCTCATGCACCATTGGCAAAATAGTTCTCAACAAAGCCCTCTATGACCTTGGTGCCAGTATAAACTTAATGCCCCTCTCAATGATGAGAAAGCTTGCCATAGAAGAACTTAAACCCACCAGAATGTCATTGGTCATGGCTGATAGATCAATCAAGACACCCAACGGAATTGTGGAAAACCTGTTGATGAAGGTTGGAGAGTTTATCTTCCTAGCAGACTTTGTGATTTTGGATACTGAAGAGGAAAGAAACAATTCAATCATTCTGGGAAGGCCATTCCTAGCTACAGCAAGAGCTATCATTGATGTGGAAAAAGGAGAAATGATTTTCAGGGTGCACAATGAGCAAATGGTCATAAATGTTTTCAAGTCAATGCAACATCCTCCTGAGCAAGAAGACTTCATGAGAATGGATTTGATAGAGAGTTTAGTGGAAGAAATGCTGGAGACCAATCAGCATGAGCTAGAAGAAGAAAGTGATTTCCATGGGAAAAGAGGTGAAAGAAGAAGAGAAAGAAGAAGTACCAAAACAAGAACTGAAGCCTCTAACCACTCATCTCAAGTACGCATTTCTTGGCACATCAGAGAGCTTCCCAGTGATCATCAAATCTTCCTTAACAAAAAAGGAAGAAGGAGAACTCCTTAGTGTACTCAAAGCTCACAAGGGTGCATTAGGATGGTCCATTGATGATCTGAAAGGCATCAGCCTTGCAATATATATACATAAAATTCTCTTGGAGGATAACTCAAAACCAGTGGTTCAACCTCAGAGAAGGCTAAATCCTACAATGAAAGAAGTTGGCCAGAAGGAGGTAATGAAGCTATGGAATGCAGGGATCATCTATCCTATCTCCGACAGTTCATGGATAAGCCCAGTTCAAGTGGTACCAAAGAAAGGTGGGATGACAGTTGTTGTTAATGAAAAGAATGAACTTATTCCCACAAGAACTGTGACTGGATGGCGGATGTGTATTGACTATAGGAGACTGAATGATGTCACACGCAAAGATCACTTCCCTCTCCCTTTCATTGACCAAATGCTTGAGAGGCTAGCCGGTCATGCATATTACTACTTCCTTGGTGGGTACTCTGGCTATAATCAAATAATAGTTGACCCCATGGATCAAGAGAAGACATCTTTCACATGTCCCTGTGGAGTTTTCGCATATAGGCAGATGCCATTCGGATTATGTAATGCTCCAGCCATATTTCAAAGATGCATGCTCTCAATCTTCTCAGATATGGTAGAAAAATTTATTAAAGTCTTCATGGATGATTTCTCTATTTTTGGTGACACTTTCAGTACCTGCCTGCATCATCTTACCCTTGTCTTGAAACGGTGCCAAGAAACCAATTTAGTTCTAAATTGGGAGAAGTGTCATTTCATGGTGCCTGAAGGAATTGTTCTTGGTCACAAAGTTTCGAGAAAAGGGATAGAAGTCGACAAGGCAAAGGTGGAGATCATAGAGAAACTCCCTCCACCAACTAATGTGAAATCTGTTAGAAGTTTCTTAGGACATGCTGGATTTTATAGAAGGTTTATTAAAGATTTTTCAAAAATAGCCAAACCATTAAGCAATCTGTTGATGGTTAATAATCCTTTTGTTTTTGATGAAAACTGTCAGCATGCTTTTGAAACTCTAAAAAACAGACTCACAACTGCACCAACCATCACACCCCCAGATTGGGGACTACCTTTTGAACTAGTGTGTGATGCAAGTGACATTGCAATTGGTGCTGTGTTGGGACAAAAAAAGGGAAATTTGCATCATGTCATCTATTATGCAAGTAAGGTGTTGAATGAAGCTCAAAAGAATTACACCACTACAGAGAAAGAGTTATTGGTTGTGGTTTATGCATTTGATAAGTTTAGATCATACTTGATAGGGTCCAAAACTGTAGTTTATACTGACCATGCTGCCCTTAAGTATTTGATGTCAAAACAGGATGCTAAACCAAGATCTATCAGGTGGATATTGCTCCTACAAGAATTTGATATTAAAATAAAAGACAGGAAGGGTAGTGAAAATCAAGTTGCTGATCACTTATCAAGGTTGCCATTGGAAACAATTCATGAAGCATCTCATCCAGTGAATGAAAGCTTTCCGGATGAACACATATTGCAGATTCAACAAGCACCTTGGTTTGCTGACATAGCAAACTACAAAGTGGGAAGGAAAATACCTCAAGAATTCTCCAAGCAACAAGTAAAGAAGCTAATCAATGAAGCAAGAAGGTTCTTGTGGGATGAACCTTTCTTATTCAAAAGATGTTCTGATGGGGTAATTAGGAGGTGTGTCCCTGAAAACGAAATGAGAGATATATTGTGGAATTGCCATGGTTCAGCCTATGGTGGACACTTTGGACCAGAAAGAACAGCTGCAAAGGTACTACAGATTGGCTTCTATTGGCCAACTATCTTCAAGGATGCCAGAGAGTTTGTTCACCAATGTAATGAATGTCAAAGAACTGAAGGATTGACAAGAAGGAATGAGATGCCTCAAAATTTCATCCTGGAAGTGGAGCTGTTTGACTTATGGGGCATTGATTTCATGGGACCCTTTCCCCCTTTCTACTCTTTTAGATACATCTTAGTGGCAGTAGAGTATGTCTCAAAGTGGGTGGAAGCCATAGCCACAACCACCTGTGATGCACAGATTGTCCTCCAATTCCTTAAGAAGCACATTTTCACAAGATATGGAGTGCCCAAGGGTCTTGTTAGTGATGGTGGTGGTCATTTCTGCAACAAACAGATAGAGAAACTCCTCCACAAATATGGAATAATCCATAAAGTAGCCACACCATACCACCCTCAGACTAATGGCCAGGCTGAATTAGCAAATAGGGAGTTAAAGAAGATCCTAGAGAAAACAGTGGGAAGCACAAGAAAAGATTGGGCTAGGAAGCTAGAAGATGCACTATGGGCATACAGGACAGCTTTTAAAAGCCCCATTGGCAAGTCACCCTTTCAGCTATTGTATGGCAAATCCTGCCACCTCCCTGTAGAGCTTGAACACAGAGCTTTTTTGGGCCACTAAACTCCTCAACCTTGATTCCCAAGTTGCAGGAGATAAAAGGTTGTTACAACTAAATGAGTTGGATGAATTCAGGCTAGAAGCCTATGAGAGTGCTAAGATATACAAGGAAAGAGCTAAGAGGTGGCATGATAAGAAGATCATAAAGAAAGAGTTCAAGCCAGGACAGCAAGTGCTCCTGTATAACTCAAGGCTTAAGATCTTCCTTGGCAAACTTAAGTCTAAGTGGACTGGCCCATATTTGGTGACAAAGGTTTTTCCTTATGGAAGCCTTGAATTGCAAGATGAAGCAACAAGGAGTCATTTCATAGCAAATGGTCACAGGACAAAGTCTTACCTAGGAGGACAATGGGATAAGAAAAAGGAAGTCCAGAATCTGAGCTAAGCAAGCATAGAGGATGTCAAGCTAATGACAATAAAGAAGCACTTGTTGGGAGGCAACCCAACGTGAGGTAGTTATCTTTTCATAGCGATTTTAATAAAAAGGTCAATTAGTTTTATCTATACTGCAAGAAGCTAAGTTTGGTGTTGCACACCAAAATAATATAAGGGAGAATGAAGGATTCTAAGTTTGGTGTTCCACCAAAATTTCATCATAAAATGCATTCTCACTTTCTGCATAATGCTAGCTTCAAACATTTAGATAAACTAGTTAACTATTTGCTGTTTCATAGCTTTTAGTTTTATTACCTTTAGCTAGGAAAAAGATTTTCCATATAGCTAATCTGATGCATGAGAGACATTGGCAATGAACTAAGTTTGGTGTTCACACACCAAAGTAAGTTCAAAAGCCCACAAATAAGCTTTGCATATTAATCGGATACCTTAAGGGCTTGAGCAGCAAGCCACTTTTGAGGATTATGCAGGAAAATAGCCAACAAATTAAAGAACACTTGCATTATGACTCAAAAGGAGCAAACAGAAGGAAGAATGAGAAGCTGCAACCCACAGGTTGTATCTATACTTGATTCTTGTTGTTATGTAATGATTTAATTCAGAGACTCCTTTATGTCTGGCTGGAATGATCATTTAGTTGCAAGTGGAAGTACATGCTGAAGAAAGCTATCTGCATAAAATTTTTAGCTTAAAAGTTATCTGCATAATAAATGTCATCCTTCATTAACTTGAGTACTTCGCTTTGTTCACCTTGCTGTTTGAATAAAAGAGAGACGTTTTAATTAGAAAAGTAACTGTTCAGTGTTGCAAAAGTTAGAATGGAAGTTAGTGGTGGTATGTGTTTGATTCAATTATTAGCTCATAGAATAATTGCTACATAATGACATGTTATTTGAAGCCTAAGCTAGTTTGCTGCTATGATCTTTAAATTAATGAAAGTCCCTTGAAAGTAAATCAAAACAGAAAGAAAAAAATAAAAAAAAGCCAAAGAAAAAGGCAAAGAAACAAACAATAAGGCTAGACACCAGTAGCTTGGACCCTAGGACACATGCCTGTGGTATTTTTGTACTGGGATATGCTTGGACAAGTAAGTTCTAAGGAGTATTTCAAAACTTGGCCACTTAGATCAACTGATTTGGGATGGCCAACTGAAATTCCACAATAAAGAGCAACCTAGCTACAAAACATTTAGTAATCCAAAGAGATGCTGGGCATCAATGATCCTAGAAAGAAAATGTGAGCCATGTGTCTGTGGTGAAGAAATGTTGAGCAAAACAAAGCCAAAGGCTACTGCAACATTTGCCACCAAGCTTCAATGAACAATAAGCTCTAATGCAAGAGAAAGAAGGAAAAAACTAACAAGGAAACTAAGCAAAAAGTAAGGCATTGTAGCAGTAACCTTAGTGAATATTTGAAGAAGCATTGTTTGTTAAACAGCAAGTAATAAATGAGCTACTGTTGATCTGCATAAAATCCCATAAACCAAGTTCAACTATATGCTTAATAAGGACATGCATACTTATCTATGTTATTCTATCTTCTCTTATATTTTATGCTTGTTTGGGGACAAGCAAGTTTTAAGTTTGGTGTTGTGATGACAAGTCATCTTAGCCTAGTGTTACTAGTCTTTTTCTTTGTTTTTATTAGGTTTTATGCATTTTCTTGCATTGTAAGTAAGTAATTTGGAGTGGAATTGCATGGTTTCTTAGAATCAATCAACTACCCTTTAATTGATACAAAATCATGATGTTTAAGCTAAAATTAATTGATAATTAATTGATTTATAAACCTTGTGAATTTGGTGACACTTTGATTGGTTGTTTTGATTACTTGTAGGTGAAGAAAGAAGAAAATAAGAAAAGCGTGGCTTAAGGAGCGTGCCCAAAAGAAGTAAGAAGCGTGCCCAAGGGAAGAAACAGTGTGGCAACATTGAGGAAGAAGGAAAGCTAAGTTGAGAAAGCAAACTGAGTTTCACAAGGAAAAATGGGAAAGAGCAAAGCACCAAGCTCAGTTCAATTGGTTAACTGAGCACTAAAGAATGCAAGGAAACAACATGAAGCTCAGTTCACTAAGTGAGCTTTATCGGGCTCCTTCAAGAATTAATTCAAGATGCAACTCCAAGGAATGGAGCCACCAAGTTTCGAACCAATGACCCAACGGAGGCAAGGAACGCTCCTTGCAAGAAAAATCAAGAAGAAATAGCCAAAATGTTTCCTCCAAGGTTCGAACAAGGAACCACACACTACCTAGCTTGCAAAGAAAATAAACCAAGATTCTTTGGCTTGGATTCGAACCTGGGAACTCATGCAAGACAAGGGAGGAGCGCCACTTTTGATGCAAAGAAAATGAGCCAAGATGCACTCCAAGAGGATCGAACCAGGGAACTCCATGAAAAGCAAGGAAGGAGCGTCCAACCCTTCCAAGGAAATTAGCTTCAAATTTCCTCCACCAAGAGTTGAACCTGGGACCTTGAAGACAAAAGCAAGGCGCCACAAATGGGGAGCTCAGTTGGTTTTCCCAACTGAGCGCTACTCTCCCCCATCTCCCCACATTTTGGCGCAACAAGAAGTGCACCAAGGATGCCATGATGCGCACAATGGGACACGGCCAAGACTAGAGCTCAGTTCAAAATTCCAACTGAGCTCTAGTGTAATGCAACATGACCAAGGGGCTGGGACGCGCACACAAAATTGGACAAGAAAGGCAAGTTGGGCGCTCAGTTTGGTATTTGAACTGAGCTTTCCCCTAGGAGGTGCACTTGGGCCAAAATTCACTAAAAATCCAATTTAATTAATTTCTTCACCAAATTTTGAAGCCCACCCAAATTCTTAGATCTAAATTAGAAAGTGTATAAATAGGTGTTAGTTTAATTTAGGGAGAGCTTTTTACTTCTGGAACTTTCTAATTTTCACTTTTGGCTCTCTTTTGATTTCCATTTTGTTGTAATTTTGAGCTTTTACTTTGAATCTGGATCTTAGAGAATTGGGAAGGAGAATTGATATCTCTTATTCCTTGTTCTTGCTTGAGCACTCTTTACTTTTTATCTTGGATCTTGAGTGGAGAATTGAAGGAATTCTGTTTCAATCTCACCTTGAGATCTCTTGTTAATCTTTCTGCATAATTCAAATTCTGTTTACTGCCTTCACTTTCGTTTCTTCTGCAATTTATTTTTTTATTTTCATTTTGCAATTGTTCTTATTGGATCAAGGAAGGATTTGAGATCTAGACTTGTTTTCTAGTCTCTTCCACTCCTGAGATCTTCAACATCCTTTTAATTGCTGCAAATTAAGCATCAGTTTTTCTGTTTTCATTCTTCAAGCATTTTTGCTTTTCTGTTTAAGATCTACTTCAATTTAACTCACCTTTTTACTCTTCTGTTTGTTGTAATTTACTTTTTCTTGTTTAAATTCTCCAATCCCAGCTCCCAATTCCTTTTATAATTCAAGCAATTTACATTTCTTGCACTTTAAGATTCAGTCATTTATATTTCTTGCAATCTAAGTTTCTACAATTTATATTACTTGCACTTTAAGATTCAGCACTTTTACTTTCTGTTCTCTTTAATTTCTTGCAATTCTTCCCTCTCTCTTTACAATTCATGCAATTTAGCTTCTGTCAATTATAAACCACTCAACCAATACTTGATTCGCTTGACTAAATCAAACACTAAACTAAAATTGCTCAATCCTTCAATCCCTGTGGGATCGACCTCACTCATGTGAGTTATTATTACTTGATGCGACCCGGTCCACTTGCCGGTGAGTTTTGTGTTGGATCGTTTTCCACACATCACATTTCATGTATGTGTGCACCTTGATGTGCTTGGATGTTGATTAGCTTTTGGATGGCCTCTTGTTGTTGATCCTGCTTTTGTTCCAACCTGTGAAAGGATTCACCCCATTGTTTCCCTTGTTCCAGTTGCTGCTCCATCATCTGCTTTTGCCACTCCCCCTGTTGATTCGCCCATCTAGAAAATGATTCTTCTTGGCGATTCATCATTTGTAGTTGGAGCTCCTTCTGTGCCTCTTGATTCTCCCAATATTGCCTAGATAAACCATCAATGGTTTCTTGTAATTGGTGCATGTTCAAGGTGGCTGCGGCTTGCTCCTCTGGGTTCTGCCCTTCCACAGCTTGATCTTCTTCCAATGTTGCATGGCAACAATTCCCAATGCAATCCCCTTGAAGACACGTGTATAGTCCTCTCTTTTTGTGGTGGCCGAATCCTCCTTCAATTGTTCCATCAATTCTCCTACAAAATAAAAGAAATATGATTAATAAATATGTGGAAAGTGGCGGCAAAATTTAAAAAAAAGAAGAGAAAGAGTAACTACTTTTTAAAATTTTTGTTTCTAGTTACTAATTGCTATTCATGAGTGCAAACCAACTAACTAACTAAATGTCCATGTATGCAACATTGGTGACACCAAACTTAGTTTGTGGCACTGTGGTGTAAGAAGATTTGTTCAAGGTGCTAAGAGTGACATGCTATGAGTTGCATTCATATTCTCCTAGTGTGCCTTGAACACCAAACTTGTTCTTCACTATATGTTGCATTCAATGATATGTCAAAGTTGATTTGAATTTCATGAACCTTGCTTTATTAACTACTTTAAAAGCATGTAAAACATGGGTTGCCTCTTGTTCCAAGGGTTACCTGAAACTGGAGGTCGATCTCGGATGAGATCTTCTGTACTGGTCGGAGATGACGTGTCTGGCTGGCTGGTGGCGGCCGGAGCTGTTGTGTCCGACTTGTTGGACTTGCTGTACTGCTGATCCTTGGCCACCAGAGGGTGGGGGGTACCTGCAAGAGACTCCGATGCTTAAGTTAGCATGGGTATTAGACAGGTTTATTGTAGAATCAGAGTATGAGTTATACCTGGGTGCTCCAGTGTATTTATAGTAGTGTGGGCTGACCTTTCTGATAAGATAAGTTAGTTATCTTATCTTATCTTATCCTGTTTTGGATGAAGTCAGCTTATCTTCAAGGGAACCGCCTTTATCTCTATAGGCTGGGATTGCCTTTGGATTTGGGTCGTGTTCCTCTATTTGGGCCCTTTATTGGGCTTTCCTGTAGATTTGGCCGAGCTCTTTTAGAAGAGGTCGGGTAGTCTGACCTGAAGAGGTCGGTCGCTGTGTCGTCGATCATCCCGGGTCGGATAGCTCGACCCAGGGTATGAACAGTGTCCCTGCTTGAGCTCGGTCTTCTTTTGAGGTTGAGTTCTTTGACTTCGGTTTAGTGAGGCCGAACTCAAGCATTTTGTCGATTCCTTTGAAATAGCTTTTGAATGTAGAACGTTTCCTCTAAAAGCGCGCGCTTTTATATCGGCGCTTTGGGAATGTGCAAGGGTTTGATGCTTTCATTAATTTTGTCATTAATTGCCCCGTTTCCCTTTGGCTCTTTCATTTTGATTTTGAAAACCCCAAAAACGGTTTCTCTCCTTCGCCCTTTTCGTAACTTCTTTCTCTGCTCTCTTCGCTCTCTGTTTTTCATTTTGTTCTTCTTCTTCCTTGCGTTGCGTCGTTGCTTGGTGATTTTCTTGGGCAGATTTTATTTCTGCGCTTCCGTCTTTCTCCTCGAAGTTTCTCATCGTCTCCAGGTTAGTCCCGTTTCATATATTCTCCTTGTTTTGCTTTGATTTTGACCCTTTCTTTAGAGAAAGTTTGGATTTTTTGTTTTGTTATGCCCTATTGTTGTGCGTTCTGGGAGTTTCTTCATTTTTTGCATGGTCCTTTTTTGCCTTTGCTTAATGCTTTTAGGGTTTTGCATGTTCTTTGTTGTTTCTGTTCTGATGCCGTTTATCCAGAAAAAACCCGTATCTGTTTCTTGCTTTATTTGACGGTTGCTTTGCCTAATTCTGAAAAAGTTTGCACCTTTGATGGTTTCTTCTTGGCGTACTTTGATTTTGGGAATGCTTTTGCTGATAGATTGTGATGACTTTTTCTTTTGACACTACTTGCTGTTTAAAGTCTTTTTCTTGTTTGAAAAATGCTGGGGTGGGAGCTATAGATTTTCCTGGAAATCTTGCTTTGTTACTGCCTCCAAAGGATGCCCCAAGATTTTGGTTTGAGTCTTGGGGTTTTCCTTTTCTGTGTGTTCGCCTGCATCGTATTGAGTTGTTTTCTCCCTTGTCCGAGATGTTTTTAGTAATCCCATCTTATTTTCTTACTTGTAGGATTAGTTGGCCTCATGTCCTTTCGCAATAACATTGTAGAGATGTCTTCCAGAGTTCCCGAGGGGATGTCCGATTGGCTAGACTCCCTTGTTTTGTTGTGTGTTTCTATTATGGATGCTGAATTTTGCACAGAGCTGAGGAAGCACCATAGGATTTGTGATAACAGTGCCCACGAGGGTGATTATGAGCTTGTTGCTCCTGATTCCGATGAGAGAGTTTGTTTTCCGACTTCCGTCGAGGGGGAGCGTCCCTCTTTCTATGCTTATGAATACTTCTTCAGCCAATTAAACGTTACTTTCCCTTTTACTGCTTTTGAAACTGACTTGTTGTGGTCCTGCAATATTGCTCCGTCCCAACTTCATCCAAACTCCTGGGGTTTTATCAAAATATTTCAACTTCTTTGTCAGGAGTTGGACATAACACCTTCTGAAACTCTTTTCCTTTATCTTTTTGTCTCGGCCAAACCTGGAGGTTCCTCCAAAAAGAAAGCTTCCTGGGTTTCTTTCAGGTCGGCCCAGGGGCATAAAGTTTTTGCCATGTATGATGAGTCGTTTAAAGATTTTAAGAACTATTTCTTCCGAGTCCGTGCCATTGAGGGGGTTCACGCCTTTTTTCTTGATGAAAATGATGAGCCTGCTTTTCCTCTGGAGTGGCAAAAGAATGTAAGAGTGCCACGTTACACATGGGAAATGCTTTGTGAGGTTGAGCGGGCTTTTGTAGTTGTTCTTGAAGATTTGTGGGGGAAGCCTCCCCATCTGGACACGAAGAGACTTTTGAGTGATCCATCTTTGGTTCGGGCTGCTTTGGGTACTGTCTGATTTGTTTTTATACTTGCTCCCGAGCTTTGCTTCTCTTGTATTGTAACTTGTCTTTGATTTTTGTGTTTTTCAGAGATGTCGAAGAATAATGATTCTATGAGGGCCTATAAGAAGGCGAAGAAGGCGACCACTGCTTTAAACATCTCGGCCAAGGCGGCCGGAGAGGGATCTTCTCAGCCTCCAGTTAAACCTCCTATATCGAGTTCTCCCGGGCCGAGGAAAGCAATTCCTACTCCTCGGGTCCGTCTGGTCGATCCTCCACAATCTTCTGTTGCAGCTTCCGGTGCCCCTCCTAGTAAAAAGCAAAAAACAATTGAGCCTTTCAACCTTGATGCTCCTGACTTTGATGCGGTTGAGTTTGTAGATCAACAAATCGGCCCTTATGGTGCTCTTTCTATGGACGACGTGTCGCTTCTTCATCATTTTAATTATATCACCCGGAGTGGTATCAAGTTGGCACACATGGGGGCGGCCCTATATCGAACTGCTCAAAGTCTTCCTCTCCATGCCACTAAGGCTTTTATGGAGGAGGCCAAATAGGAGTTTGATCGGATGAAGGGCTTGAAGGAGGAGCTTGAAGTAAGGGTGGCCAAGTTGGAGAAAGACTTGGAGAATGAAAAGGCTAGTTCCACTTCTCTGGCTGGTTCTCTGAGAGTAGCCGAGGACACGGCTATGCATCATAAGGACAATTATCTGACGTCTTACCGGGAGGTGTTGCGTCTGAGAGAAGAGTTGGAGAATGCCCGGGCTAATTATTCCGAACTCCAAGGTCATCTTGTTGGCAGTGTTACTGCTGCCTATGAGAACCTGAAGGAACAAGTTCAGGTTATTGCTCCCGAGGCCGACCTGACCCTCTTTAGCTTGGAGAACGTTGTCAGGGATGGCAAGGTTGTCCCTGATGACGAGGATGAGGATGATGTCGATCCTCCCCCTGTAGCCTCTACTAAGGTGTCGACTTCTGTTGTCCCTGCCGAGGTTGGTCCTCCCGCTTCTGATCCCGACTGCCAGATCTTAAACCGGGATGACGGTACCGTAGATGACGTTCCTCTCTAGACTCGCCCTCCGTCTCCTCGGTCTGATGCTGCTAAAAAGTCTTCTGACCCTTAGCTTTTACTTTATTCTGGATATGTAGTTGGCCCGGCTTGTGGGCTTTTTTAACTCTTTATGTTTCGTTAACTGCTGATACTTTCCCGTTGTTTGCCTAGCAACTTTTTGTTTTTTATAAAAAACAAAGGGTAGCTCGCTTTAACTTTTATAAGGTAGGTTTTAGTGGCCTCCGAGGCTTTTATAACCTTGTGGATGATATCAGGCTTTTTGTGCTTGACTTGGTATCTCTTTTTCTGCGAATATTGGAACCTTGCGGCTAAACCTTTTTTGGTTTGCTTCATACTTTGTAGCTTGAATCCTTTGTGGTTGTAGGTCCTACTTTGATTTTTGGTTCGTTCTTGCTTGTATTTTTGACTATCCATAACCGATTTTTTTTAAGTAAGTCATTTTTGTAATCCTCTTTTTTGGATCTTTGTCAGATCTCTTTCAGGGATCTTTATTGTAGTAGGAGTCCGACTTCGTTATATCGGTCTCCTTTAAGTTATTTTTATAATCCTCTTTCTTGGACCTTTGTCAGGTCTCTTTCAGGGACTACTTGTATAACTTTTTTAGTAGTAAGAGTCCGACTTCGTTATATCGGTCTCCTTTAAGTTATTTTTGTAGTCCTCTTTCTTGGACCTTTGTCAGGTCTCTTTCAGGGACTACTTGTATAACTTTTTTAGTAGTAAGAGTCCGACTTCGTTATATCGGTCTCCTTTAAGTTATTTTTGTAGTCCTCTTTCTTGGACCTTTGTCAGGTCTCTTTCAGGGACTACTTGTATAACTTTTTTAGTAGTAAGAGTCCGACTTCGTTATATCGGTCTCCTTTAAGTTATTTTTGTAGTCCTCTTTCTTGGACCTTTGTTAGGTCTCTTTCAGGGACTACTTGTATAACTTTTTTAGTAGTAAGAGTCCGACTTCGTTATATCAGTCTCCTTTAAGTTATTTTTGTAGTCCTCTTTCTTGGACCTTTGTCAGGTCTCTTTCAGGGACTACTTGTATAATTTTTTCATTTCGGGCTGACTTTGTTACGTCGGGCCCTTCTAAGTTAAAGTAATCCTCTTTAATAGGGTTGGCCAGACCTCTTTCCAGGGTTTACTTATAACTTGGTTTGACTTGGTCCAACTTCTTAACGTCAGCCAGTCTTTAAGTTATTATTTTAGCAATCCGTAAGACCTCGTCAGGTTCTTTTTTTAGATCACTTTCGATAACTTCTTACATTATTTTGTGTTCATCTTTTCCGATTTGTAGAAAGTGGTTGTCATCTCTAGATCGTCCTTTGGGTGAATCGCGTTTTCACCTTTATCGGACGGTTGTCTTTATCGTGATCGTGCAGTGAAATTATTTTTCACTTTTTGCCGATCTGTCACTTTATAATCGGACGATGAATGCTTCAGATTAATGCGTCTTAAAATCTTTGTAGAATATCTAAAATGTATTTTATTTAAAGGAAATGTGCGAATATATACATATGGGATTGTCTGAGTCTCAACTTGGTGCCTCATTAAAAAACATTTTCAGGAAAAAGAGTGCATCCAATGATGAGATCTTTTATCTCTTCTAACTGTAGTACCTTCTTAGGTTGCAGGCGTGCCATGACCTGGGAAGCTCTCGCCCATCAAGTTCAGACAGTCTGTAGTAGCCCTTTCCAAGTACTTCTACAACTCGGTAGGGTCCTTTCTAGTTTGCTGCCAGCTTTCCTTCTCCTGGTCGAGTTGTTCCGATATCATTTCGGATTAGGATGAGATCATTCTCTGTAAAATTTCTCGGTACTACCTTTTGATTATATCTGGAAGCCATTCGGCGTTTTAGAGCTTCTTCCCTGATCCGAGCTCTTTCCTGGATTTCGGGTAACAAGTCGAGCTCTTCTCTCTGGAGTTGGGAGTTTGCTTGCTCATTGTAGTGAATTACTTTAGGTGACCCTTCCTCAATCTCTACTGGAATCATCGCCTCTATTCCGTATGCTAATTGGAAGGGAGATTCCTTCGTGGTGGAATGTGGCATCGTTCGATATGCCCATAGGACCTGTGGAAGCTCTTCTGCCCAGGCTCCCTTTGCATTTGTGAATTAGGTGCCATTGTCTGTGGTTATTGAATATGAAACTCCGAACCTCGTGACAATGTTTCTATATAAGAATTTCTGGCTTCTTTGAGCGGTGGCATTGGCTAGGGGCTCTGCCTCGATCCACTTTGTAAAGTAATCTACTCCTATTATGAGAAACTTAACTTGTCCTGATCCCTGTGGGAAGGGGCCGAGAAGATCGAGTCCCTATTTTGCAAACGGCCAAGGCGAAGTCACGCTGATGAGCTCTTCTGGCGGGGCGATGTGAAAGTTGGCATATTTCTGACATGGTGGACATGTCTTTACAAATTCTGTAGGTTCTTTCTGTAGAGTTGGCCAATAAAATCCCGCCCGGAGTACTTTTTGGCGAGAGCTCGTGCTCCGAGATGATTGCCACAAATGCCGCCGTGTATTTCTTCTAGCACTTCCTTTGTGTTGGAGGTCGGTACGTATTTTAGTAAAGGTATTGAGATTCCTCTTTTGTACATGATGTTGTTTATGATTGTGTAGTACTGTGCCTCCCTTTTTAATTTCTTTGCCTCCTTTTCTTTTGCGGGGAGTGTTCCTGTTTTGAGGTAGTCGATTATGGGGGTCGTCCATCCTTGGTCCTGACTTGTTATCGTCAGGACTTTTTCCTCTTCCATGATTGACGGGTTCTGCAACATTTCCTGGATGAGGCTTCTATTGTTGCCCCCTGATTTGGTGCTGGCTAGTTTTGAGAGTGCATCAGCTCGGGCATTTTGTTCGCGGGGTATGTGGCGGATCTTATATTCCCCGATTTGTCCGAGCTGTTCCTTGGTTCTATCCAAATATTTTTTCATGGTGGGATCTTTGGCTTGGTAGCTCCCTGTTATTTGTGATGTAACTACTTGTGAATCACTGTAAATGTTAAGTTTTTGAGCTCCCACCTCTTTAGCCAGCTTCAACCCAGCTAACAAGGCTTCATATTCGGCCTGGTTGTTCGAGGCTGGGAATCTAAATTTGAGGGAGAGCTTGACTTGGGTTCCTTGGTTGCTTTCTATTATCACGCCTGCGCCGCTTCCAGTTTTATTCGAAGAACCGTCCACGTAGAGATTCCATTTCGTGGGGGTTTCCAGGGTGTCTATGAATTCTGCAACGAAGTCGGCCAGATACTGTGATTTGATGGCCGTCCGAGGTTCGTATTGGAGGTCAAACTCTGACAGCTCGACTGCCCATTGTAGAATTTTGCCTGCTAAATTCGTTTTCTATAATATTCCTTTTATGGGCTGGTTAGTTCGAACCTTAATGGTGTGAGCCTGGAAGTATGGGCGGAGTCGTCGAGAGGTTAGGATAAGAGTATAGGCAAATTTTTCTATTTTATGGTAGTTCAGTTCGGATCCCTGTAGTGCTATGCTAATGAAGTAGACGGGTTGTTGCCCTTTTTTCGTCTTCCCTGACTAGTGCTGAAGCTATTGCCCGGTTCCCTACTGTGAGGTATAAAATGAGTGGTTCTCCTTCTCGTGGTCGAGATAGGATAGGTGGCCATCCTAAGAATTCCTTGAAGTCTCGGAAGGCCTGTTCACATTCTGTCGTCCATTCAAACTGTTTTCCCTTTCTTAAAGTAGCATAGAAGGGGAGAGATCTTATCGCAGCTCCTGCTAAGAATCGGGATAGGGCAGTGATGAGCGAATAATTTATACGCTTTTTGACATTATTTTTAGTATGTTTTTAGTAGGATCTAGTTACTTTTAGGGATGTTTTCATTAGTTTTTATGTTAAATTCATATTTCTGGATTTTACTATGAGTTTGTGTGTTTTTCTGTGATTTCAGGTATTTTCTGGCTGAAATTGAGGGACTTGAGCAGAAATCAGATTCAGAGGTTGAAAAAGGACTGCTGATGCTGTTGGATTCTGACCTCCCTGCACTCAAAGTGGATTTTCTGGAGCTACAGAACTTGAAATGGCGCGATTCCAATTGCGTTGGAAAGTAGACATCCAGGGCTTTCCAGCAATATATAATAGTCCATACTTTGGCCAAGAATTGATGACGTAAACTGGCGTTCAACGCCAGCCTTCTGCCCAAATCTGGCGTCCAGCGCCAGAAAAGGATCCAAAACCAGAGTTGAACGCCCAAACTGGCACAGAAACTGGCGTTCAACTCCACAAATGGCCTCTGCACGTGCAACACTCAGGCTCAGCCCAAACACACACCAAGTGGGCCCCGGAAGTGGATTTATGCATCAATTACTTACTCATGTAAACCCTAGTAGCTAGTTTATTATAAATAGGACCTTTTACTATTGTATTAGGCATCTTTGGATTACCTTATGATCCTTTGATCACGTTTTAGGGGGCTGGCCATCTCGGCCATGCCTGGACCTTCCACTTATGTATTTTCAACGGTAGAGTTTCTACACTCCATAGATTAAGGTGTGGAGCTCTGCTGTTCCTCAAAGATTAATGCAAAGTACTTCTGTTTTCTATTCAATTCATCTTATTTCGCTTCTAAGATATCCATTCACACCCAAGAACGTGATGAAGGTGATGATTATGTGTGACGCTCATCATCCTTCTCCCTTATGAACGCGTGTCTGACAAACACTTCTGTTCTACATGAAATAAGCTAGAATGAGTATCTCTTAGATCTCCTAACCAGAATCTTCGTGGCGTAAGCTAGAATGATGGCGGCATTCAAGAGAATCCGGAAGGTCTAAACCTTGTCTGTGGTATTCTGAGTAGGATTCAATGATTGAATGACTGTGACGAGCTCCTAACTCGCGACTGCAGGGCGTTAGTGACAGACGCAAAAGGATAGTAAATCCTATTCCGGCATGATCGAGAACCGACAGATGAATAGCCGTGCCGTGACAGGGTGCGTGAGCATATTATTCACTGAGAGGATAAGATGAAGCCATTGACAAGGGTGATGCCTCCAGACGATTAGCCGTGCCGTGACAGGGCATTGGATCATTTTCCCGTGAGATGACCGAAAGTAGCCATTGACAGTGGTGATGTATCACATAAAGCCAGCCATGGAAAGTAGTAAGACTGATTGGATGAAGATAGCAGGAAAGCAGAGGTTCAGAGGAACGAAAAGCATCTCCATTCGCTTATCTGAAATCCCTGCCAATGAATCTACATAAGTATCTCTATCCCTTTTATTGTTTATTTGAATCTAATAAAATATCATGTTTAAATCCGCCTGACTGAGATTTGCAAGGTGACCATAGCTTGCTTCATACCAACAATCTCCGTGGGATTCGACCCTTACTCACGTAAGGTATTACTTGGACGACCCAGTGCACTTGCTGGTTAGTTGTATCGAAGTTGTGACAATTATGAATTAAGATCAGAGCACCAAGCTTTGGAGCCATTACTAGGATTTGTTCGAGCCTGGAGATCACAATTTCATGCACCAAGTTTTTGGCGCCGTTGCCGGGGATTGTTTGAGTTTTCGGCAAGCTTTTGGTCCGGTAACATCAGTGCCAGATTCCCTTCTGATCCGGCAACAACACCAAGTTTTTGGCGCCGTTGCCGGGGATTGTTCGTGTTTGAACAACTGACGGTTCATCTTGTTGCTCAGATTAGGTAATTTTCTTTTTGTTTTATTTTCAAAAATCTTTCAAAAATCTTTCAAAAATATTTTCCTCTGTTTTCGAAAAAAAAAATTTTTTAAAATGTTTTCAAAAATAAATTATTCTATGGCTTCAAAATTTTTAAGAATGAATTCTAGTGTTTCATGAAATATGTTGAATCATATCTGGCTGTAAAGCCATACCCAAAACTGCTTTGGGATTGGTATTCAACTAATCATTCCAGCCCATGTAATTATATGTTGCAGCCTGGCTGGCTAGTGAGCCATGTCTAATTCCTGGACTGAAGCTTTAGACTAACATGGCAAGATTCCTGGAATTCATATTAAAAATTTTGGAATCCTTATTTTTTTTCTTTTAAATTTTCGAAAAATATAAATAAAAAATCCAAAAAAATTAGAAAATCATAAAAATCAAAAATATTTTGTGTTTCTTGTTTGAGTCTTGAGTCACATTATAAGTTTGGTGTCACTTGCATATGCATCTTGCATTTTTTCGAAAATATCATGCATTCATAGTGTTCTTCATGATCTTCAAGTTGTTCTTGGTAAGTCTTCTTGTTTGATCTTGATGATTTTTTGTTTTGTGTCTTTTCATGTTTATCATATGCATTCTTGAATTCTTAGTGTCTAAGCATTAAAGAATTCTAAGTTTGGTGTCTTGCATGTTTTCTTTGCATTAAAAATTTTTCAAAAATATGTTCTTGATGTTCATCATGATCTTCATAGTGTTCTTGGTGTTCATCTTGACATTCATGGCATTCTTGCATACATTCATGTTTTGATCTAAAAATTTCATGCATTGCATAATTTTCATGTTTTCATAAAAATTCAAAAAAATCAAAAAAATATCTTTCCCTTTTTTCTCTCATCAAATTCGAAAATTGAGTTGACTTTCTCAAAAATTTTTAAAAATCAAAATTGTTTCTCATGAGTCAAATCAAATTTTCAATTTGAAAATCTTATCTTTTTCAAAATCTTTTTCAAAAATCAAATCTTTTTCAAATTTCTTAGTTATTTTCGAAAATTCCAAAAATATTTTTCAAAAATCTTTTTCTTATTTTTATACCAAATTTTCGAAAATAACATAAACAATTAATGTTTTGATTCAAAAATTTGAAGTTTGTTACTTGCTTGTTAAGAAAGATTCAAACTTTAAGTTCTAGAATCATATCTTGTGATTTCTTATGAATCAAGTCATTAATTGTGATTTTAAAAATCAAATCTTTTTCAAAACTAATCCTATCATATCTTTTCAAAATATCTTCTTATCTTATCTTGTTCAAAAATATCTTTTCAAAATATCTTCTCTAACTTCCTAACTTCCTATCTTTTCAAAATTTGTTTCAACTAACTAACTAACTTTTTGGTTGTTTCTTATCTTTTTCAAAACCACCTAACTAACTCTCTCTCTCTCAATTTCGAAAATATCTCTCCCCTTTTTCAAAATTTCTTTTTAATTAACTAATTATTTTTATTTTTAATTTTATTTCAAAAAAAAAAAAATTTCGAAAAAGACTAACAAATTTTCAAAAACCAATTTTCAAAAATCACTAACTCCTTTTCAAAATAATTTTCGAAAATTATACCTCTCCCATCCTATTCTATTTATTCATTCATATCCTAACATCACATCCTTTATCTCCCCCTCTTCTTCTACTTACAAAGGGATCCCTATACTGTGGTATAAAGGATCTCTATTATTATTATCATTTTTCTGGCCATTCTTCCTTGTCATATGAGCAGGAGCAAGGATAAGAACATTCTTGTGGAAGCAGATCCAGAACCTGAAAAGACTCTGAAGAGAAAATTAAGAGAAGCTAAAATACAACAATCCAGAGATAACCTTTCAGAAATTTTCGAACAGGCAGAGGAGATGGCAGCCGAAAATAATAATAATGAAAGGAGGATGCTTGGTGACTTTACTGCACCTAATTCCAATTTACATGGAAGAAGCATCTCCATTCCTGCCATTGGAGCAAACAACTTTGAGCTGAAACCTCAATTAGTTTCTCTGATGCAGCAGAACTGCAAGTTTCATGGACTTCCATCTGAAGATCCTTTTCAGTTCTTAACTGAATTCTTGCAGATATGTGATACTGTAAAGACTAATGGAATAGATCCTGAAGTCTACAGGCTCATGCTTTTCCCTTTTGCTGTAAGAGACAGAGCTAGATTATGGTTGGATTCTCAACCCAAAGATAGCCTGAACTCTTGGGATAAGCTGGTCACGGCTTTCTTAGCCAAGTACTTTCCTCCTCAAAAGCTGAGCAAGCTTAGAGCTGATGTTCAAACCTTCAGGAAGAAAGAAGGTGAATCTCTCTATGAAGCTTGGGAAAGATACAAACAGTTGACCAAAAAGTGTCCTTCTGACATGCTTTCAGAATGGACCATCCTGGATATATTCTATGATGGTTTATCTGAGCTATCAAAGATGTCACTGGACACTTCTGCAGGTGGATCCATTCACCTAAAGAAAACACCTGCAGAAGCTCAAGAACTCATTAACATGGTTGCTAATAACCAGTTCATGTACACTTCTGAAAGGAATCCTGTGAGCAATGGGACGCCTATGAAGAAGGGAGTTCTTGAGGTTGATACTCTGAATGCCATATTGGCTCAGAATAAAATATTGACTCAGCAAGTCAATATGATCTCTCAGAGTCTGCATGGAATGCAAGCTGCATCCAACAGTACTCAAGAGGCTTCTTCTGAAGAAGAAGCTTATGATCCTGAGAACCCTGCAATAGCAGAGGTAAATTACTTAGGTGAACCTTATGGAAACACCTATAACTCAACATGGAGAAATCATCCAAATTTCTCATGGAAGGATCAAAAGCCTCAACAAGGCTTTAATAATGGTGGAAGAAATAGGTTTAGCAATAGCAAGCCTTTTCCATCATCAACTCAGCAACAGACAGAGAACTCTGAACAAAATGCTTCTAATTTAGCAAATCTAGTCTCTGATCTATCCAAGGCCACTGTAAGTTTCATGAATGAAACAAGGTCTTCCATTAGAAATTTGGAAGCACAAGTGGGCCAGCTGAGTAAAAGGATCACTGAAATCCCTCCTAGTACTCTCCCAAGTAATACAGAAGAGAACCCAAAAGGAGAGTGCAAGGCCATTGACATAAGTGCCATGGCCGAACCTGTAAGGGAAGGAGATGACGTGAATCCCAAGGAGGAAGACCTCCTGGGACGTCCAGTGATCAATAAGGAGCTTCCCTCTGAGGAACCAAAGGAATCTGAGACTCATCTAGAGACCATAGAGATTCCATTGAACCTCCTTATGCCCTTCATAAGCTCTGATGAGTATTCCTCTTCTGAAGAGAATGAGGATGTTACTGAAGAGCAAACTGCCAAGTTTCTTGGTGCAATCATGATGCTGAATGCCAAATTATTTGGCATTGATACTTGGGAAGTTGAACCTCCCTTGTTCATTAATGAACTAAGTGATCTGGATCAACTGACATTGCCTCAGAAGAGACAGGATCCTGGAAAGTTCATAATATCCTGCACCATAGGCACCATGATCTTTAAGGCTCTGTGTGACCTTGGTTCAGGAATAAACCTCATGCCCCTCTCTGTAATAGAGAAACTGGGAATCTATGGGGTGCAAGCTGCTAAAATCTCATTAGAGATAGCAGACAGCTCAAGAAGACAGGCTTATGGACAAGTAGAAGATGTATTAGTAAAGGTTGAGGGCCTTTACATACCTACTGATTTCATAGTCCTGGATATTGGAAAGGAAGAGGATGAATCCATCATCCTAGGAAGACCTTTCCTGGCCACAGCAAGAGCTGTGATTGATGTTGATAGAGGTGAAATAGTCCTTCAATGGAATGAGAACTCCCTTGTATTCAAAACTCAAGGATCTCCCTCTGCAACCATGGAGAGGAAGCTTGAAAAGCTTCTCTCAAAGCAGAGTCAACCAGAGCCCCACAGTCAAACTCTAAGTTTGGTGTTGGGAGGCCACAACCAAACTCTAAGTTTGGTGTTGAACTCCCATATCCAAACTCTAAGTTTGGTGTTGGAGAGTCTCAACAAAGCTCTGCACATCTGTGAGGCTCCATGAGAGCCCACTGTCAAGCTATTGACATTAAAGAAGCGCTTGTTGGGAGGCAACCCAATGTTTATCTAATTCTTATTTTTATTGTTTTCCATGTTTTCTTAGGTTCATGATCATGTGGAGTCACAAAATAAACAAAAAAAAATCAAAAACGGAATCAAAAACAGCAGAAGAAAAATCACACCCTGGAGGAGCATCTGTCTGGCGTTCAAACGCCAGAACAGAGCATAGTTCTGGCGCTGAACGCCCAGAATGGGAGTATCCTGGCGCTGAACGCCCAGAACAAGCTTGGTTCTGGCGTTCAACGCCAGAAATGGCAGCAAAGGGGCGTTGAACGCCCAAAATGGGCACCAACCTGGCGCTGAACGCCCAGAGTTGTGTGCAAAGGCATTTTGCATGCCTAAATTGGTGCAGGGATGTAAATGCCTTGACACCCCAAGATCTGTGGACCCCACAGGATCCCCACTTTACCTCCTCATAATCCTAGTTTTTATTTCCACATCTTCTTCTTCATCTATTCCTTCTTCTTTTGCTCGAGGGCGAGCAACATTCTAAGTTTGGTGTGGTAAAACAATTATGTAAAGGATCTATAGCTCAGTGGTAGAACATGTGGCTGCAAATCAAGAGATCCCTGAGATACCTCAGGAGATGCACCTCCCTCCACATAATTATTAGAAGCAACTGAGGATAGAAATCCCAAAAAAATCACTAGGAATCAAGCCGCAAAGGCAAGGAAGAGACATAGAAGAGCCGAAGAACATCATTGAAACGCCATCATCACTAAGGTGGATTCATTCCTTGCTCTTACTTTCTCTGCTTTTCGTTTTCTATGTTATGTGCTTATATATGTTTGTGTCTTTATTACATGATCATTAGTAATTAGTAACTTTGTCTTAAAGTTATAAATGTCCTATGAATCCATCACCTCTCTTAAATGAAAAATGTTTTAATTCAAAAGAACAAGAAGTACATGAGTTTCGAATTTATCCTTGAACTTAGTTTAATTATATTGATGTGGTGACAATGCTTCTTGTTTTCTGAATGTATGCTTGAACAGTGCATATGTCTTTTGAAGTTGTTGTTTAAGAATGTTAAATATGTTGGCTCTTGAAAGAATGATGACTAGGAGACATGTTATTTGATAATCTGAAAAATCATAAAAATGATTCTTGAAGCAAGAAAAAGCAGCAAAGAACAAAGCTTGCAGAAAAAAAAAAGAGAGAGAGAAAAAAATAGGCGAAAAAAAAATATAGAAAGAAAAAGCAAGCAGAAAAAGCCAATAACCTTTAAAACCAAAAGGCAAGGGCAATAAAAAGGATCCCAAGGCTTTGAGCATCAGTGGATAGGAGGGCCTAAAGGAATAAAATCCTGGTCTAAGCGGCTAAACCAAGCTGTCCCTAACCATGTGCTTGTGGCGTGTAGGTCTCAAGTGAAAACTTGAGACTGAGCGGTTAAAGTCAAGGTCCAAAGCAAAAACAAAGAGTGTGCTTAAGAACCCTGGACACCTCTAATTGGGGACTTTAGCAAAGCTGAGTCACAATCTGAAAAGGTTCACCCAATTATGTGTCTGTGGCATTTATGTATCCGGTGGTAATACTGGAAAACAAAGTGCTAAGGGCCACGGCCAAGACTCATAAAGAAGCTGTGTTCAAGAATCATCATACTGAACTAGGAGAGTCAATAGCACTATTCGAAATCTGAAGTTCCTATAGATGCCAATCATCCTGAACCTCAATGGATAAAGTGAGATGCCAAAACTATTCAAGAGGCAAAAAGCTATAAGTCCCGCTCATATGATTGAAGCTCTGTTTCACTGATAGTTTGGAATTTGTAGTATATTCTCTTCTTTTTATCCTATTTGATTTTCAGTTGCTTGGGGACAAGCAACAATTTAAGTTTGGTGTTGTGATGAGCGAATAATTTATACGCTTTTTGACATTGTTTTTAGTATGTTTTTAGTAGGATCTAGTTACTTTTAGGGATGTTTTCATTAGTTTTTATGTTAAATTCATGTTTCTGGACTTTACTATGAGTTTGTGTGTTTTTCTGTGATTTCAGGTATTTTCTGGCTGAAATTGAGGGACTTGAGCAGAAATCAGATTCAGAGGTTGAAAAAGGACTGCTGATGCTGTTGGATTCTGACCTCCCTGCACTCAAAGTGGATTTTCTGGAGCTACAGAACTCGGAATGGCGCGCTTCTAATTGCGTTGGAAAGTAGACATCCAGGGCTTTCCAGCAATATATAATAGTCCATACTTTGGCCAAGAATTGACGATGTAAACTGGCGTTCAACGCCAGCCTTCTGCCCAAATCTGGCGTCCAGCGCCAGAAAAGGATCCAAAACCAGAGTTGAACGCCCAAACTGGCACAGAAACTGGCGTTCAACTCCACAAATGGCCTCTGCACATGCAACACTCAGGCTCAGCCCAAACACACACCAAGTGGGCCCCGGAAGTGGATTTATGCATCAATTACTTACTCATGTAAACCCTAGTAGCTAGTTTATTATAAATAGGACCTTTTACTATTGTATTAGGCATCTTTGGATTACCTTATGATCCTTTGATCACGTTTTAGGGGGCTGGCCATCTCGGCCATGCCTGGACCTTCCACTTATGTATTTTCAACGGTAGAGTTTCTACACTCCATAGATTAAGGTGTGGAGCTCTGCTGTTCCTCAAAGATTAATGCAAAGTACTTCTGTTTTCTATTCAATTCATCTTATTTCGCTTCTAAGATATCCATTCGCACCCAAGAATGTGATGAAGGTGATGATTATGTGTGACGCTCATCATCCTTCTCCCTTATGAACGCGTGTCTGACAAACACTTCTGTTCTACATGAAATAAGCTAGAATGAGTATCTCTTAGATCTCCTAACCAGAATCTTCGTGGCGTAAGCTAGAATGATGGCGGCATTCAAGAGAATCCGGAAGGTCTAAACCTTGTCTGTGGTATTCTGAGTAGGATTCAATGATTGAATGACTGTGACGAGCTCCTAACTCGCGACTGCAGGGCGTTAGTGACAGACGCAAAAGGATAGTAAATCCTATTCCGGCATGATCGAGAACCGACAGATGAATAGCCGTGCCGTGACAGGGTGCGTGAGCATATTATTCACTGAGAGGATAAGATGAAGCCATTGACAAGGGTGATGCCTCCAGACGATTAGCCGTGCCGTGACAGGGCATTGGATCATTTTCCCGTGAGATGACCAAAAGTAGCCATTGACAGTGGTGATGTATCACATAAAGCCAGCCATGGAAAGTAGTAAGACTGATTGGATGAAGATAGCAGGAAAGCAGAGGTTCAGAGGAACGAAAAGCATCTCCATTCGCTTGTCTGAAATCCCTGCCAATGAATCTACATAAGTATCTCTATCTCTTTTATTGTTTATTTGAATCTAATAAAATATCATGTTTAAATCCGCCTGACTGAGATTTGCAAGGTGACCATAGCTTGCTTCATACCAACAATCTCCGTGGGATTCGACCCTTACTCACGTAAGGTATTACTTGGACGACCCAGTGCACTTGCTGGTTAGTTGTATCGAAGTTGTGACAATTATGAATTAAGATCAGAGCACCAAGCTTTGGAGCTATTACCAGGATTTGTTCGAGCCTGGAGATCACAATTTCGTGCACCAGGCGGCTAATCTCCCGTTGAGTTGCTGTACCTCTTTGCGCAGGTTGGGCTCTTCGTGTTGAGTATGGCTTGACATTTGTCTGGATTTGCTTCAATTCCCCTTTGTGTGAGCATGAAGCCTAAGAATTTGCCTGCTTCAACTGCGAAGGTGCATTTTACGGGGTTGAGTCGCATGTTATGCTTCCTTATAGTGTCAAACACTTGAGCCAGGTCGGACAATAGTGTGTCTTCGCTTTGTGTCTTTATTAACATGTCGTCTACATAAACTTCCATGATTTTTCCGATGTGATCTGAGAAGACTTTATTCATTAGCCTTTGATAAGTAGCTCCTGCATTCTTGAGACCGAAAGGCATCACGATGTAGCAGTAGTTTGCCTTTGGTGTGAAGAACGAGGTCTTTTCTTGATCTGGTGGATACATGGGAATTTGGTTGTATCCTGAATATGCATCCATAAACGAGAGATATTTATATCCAGAGGAAGCATCTACCAGGGCGTCAATACTTGGGAATGGGTATGGATCTTTTGGACAAGCTTTGTTGAGATCGGTGTAATCGGTGCACATTCGCCACTTCCCATTCGGCTTTTTCACCAAGACGACGTTGGCTAGCCATATTGGGTATTTGAATTCTCTTATAAATCCGGCTTCCAGCAGTGCTTGTACTTGTTCTTCCACAGCTTGGGATCATTCTGGTCCGAGTTTTCTTCGCTTCTGCTGTACCGGCCGAGATCCTGGGTAGACCGCCAACTTGTGGCACATTAGCTTGGGGTCTATGCCCGGCATGTCTGCGGCTCTCCATGCGAAGAGGTCGACATTATCTCGTAAGAATTGTATCAGTAATTCTTTTGAGTCTCCTCTTAGAACCGTGCCGATATTAGTTGTTTTGTCCGAGGTGTCTCCGATCTGAACCTTCTCTATCTCACCTTCTGGGTGCAGACGGAGTTCTTCTCGTCGATGAACTCTGTCAAGCTCAATTGTATGAAACTCTTCTCCTTTGCCCCTGAGGTTTAAGCTCTCGTTATAACAGCGACATGCCATCTTTTGATCTGCTTTTATCGTGGCTATCCCCTCTGTAGTTGAAAATTTCATGCATAGATGTGGAGTTGAGACTATTGCGCCGAGTTGATTGAGTGTTGTCCGACCTATTAGAGCATTGTAGGCTGAACTTACGTCGACCACAATGTAGTCTATTTTGAGAGTCCTGGATTGGTTCCCTTTTCCAAAAGTAGTGTGTAGCGATACGTATCCCAGCGGTTGTACCGGGGTGTCTCCTAGTCCGAATAGATTGTTCGGGTATGCTCTAAGCTCCTTTTCGTCTAAGCCGAGTTTATCGAAGGCTGTTTTGAATAAGATATTGGCAGAACTCCCTTGGTCTACTAATGTGCGGTGTAGATTGGCGTTTGCCAGTATAATAGTGATGACCATGGGATCGTCGTGTCCCGAGATGATGCCGGATGCGTCCTCTTTAGTGAATGTTATTACCGGGATGTTGAGTGCTTCCTCCTTTCCCTCAACATGATATACTTCTTTGAGATATCCTTTTCGGGATGATTTGGAGATCCCACCTCCTGCGAATCCACCGTGTATCATGTGGACATGTCTTTCTGGTGTTCGAGGTGATCGTTCAGTTCGTCCATCATCTTCGTCTCTTCATCTCTTTCTTTGGTCATCCTCTCGGGTAGCCAGAAATCGATCTAATTTTCCTTCTCTTACCAATTTTTCTATGATATTTTTCAAGTCGAAGAACTCGTTGGTGGAGTGCCCTCGGACTCGATGGTATTCACAATATTCCTTCCGGTTTCCTCCTCCCCTTTTGCCTTTGAGTGGTCGCGCTGGGGGGATTTTTTCTGTGTGGCAGACTTCTTTGTACACGTCGACCAGGGATGCCTTGAGAGGAGTGTAGTTATGGTATTTTTTTATTTTCTCCCCTTGTCGATCTTCTTTCCTTTTAGAGTCCTTGTCTTTGTCTCGGTAGAGGGCCCCAAATTTTGAGGTTTCTCCTAACCGAGCGTTCTCTTCCATGTTGATGTATTTTTCTGCTCGCTCCTGTACTTCGTCTAAAGAGGTAGGATACTTTTTTGATATAGATTGGCTGAAAGGTCCCTCTCGTAAGCCATTGATGAGCCCCATGATGGCGGCCTCAGTTGGTAAACTTTGTATGTCCATGCATGTTTTGTTGAATCTTTTCATGTAGTTGCGGAGGCTCTCCCGATCTCCTTGCTTTATCCCTAGTAAGCTGGGTGCGTGCTTGGCCTTATCTTTCTGGATGGAGAATCTGGCCAGGAACTTTTTGGCCAGGTCGTCGAAGTTTGAGATGGACTTCGGAGGTAAGTTGTTGAACCATCTGATCGCCGTTTTCGTGAGAGTCGTTGGAAAAGCTTTGCAGCGAATGACATCTGAGGCATCGGTAAGGTACATTCTGCTTCTGAAATTGCTGAGATGATGGTTGGGATCTGTGGTGCCATCATACAAAACCATATCTGGGAGCTTGAAATCTTTTGGGATTTTGGTCTTCATGATTTCTCTGGTGAACGGATCTTGTTCTTTGCGAGAATTTTCCTCAAGAGTGGTCCGTGGAGCTTTTGATTTGAGGTCGGCCTCTAATTGCTGTAGTTTTTCTTCCAGTTCTCGACGTCGCCGTACCTCTCTTTGTAGATCCTTTCCGATCTCCCGTTGTTGCTGGGTTTCTTTCTCAAGTTGCTTTAAGCGATCTTGAAGTGCTTCTATGGCTTCCGGATTTGGTGAGTTTTTGTCCCCGTTTGATTCCGGAGTATCCTTTAGCGTAGTGTCCGCGTTCTTGTACGGTGTTCTATTTTCCAGATCCGAGTCGTGGTCGTTGTCATGGCCGTCTGCCATGGTTTTGGGATGACTTTCAGGTTCCCCGGCAACGGTGCCAATGTTCCGAGGGTTACCTGAAACTGGAGGTCGATCTCGGATGAGATCTTCTGTACTGGTCGGAGATGACGTGTCCGGCTGGCTGGTGGCGGCCGGAGCTGTTGTGTCCGACTTGTTGGACTTGCTGCACTGCTGATCCTTGGCCACCGGAGGGTGGGGGATACCTGCAAGAGACTCCGATGCTTAAGTTAGGGTGGGTATTAGACAGGTTTATTGTAGAATCAGAGTATGAGTTATACCTGGGTGCTCCAGTGTATTTATAGTAGTGTGGGCTGACCTTTCTGATAAGATAAGTTAGTTATCTTATCTTATCTTATCCTGTTTTGGATAAAGTCAGCTTATCTTCAAGGGAACCGCCTTTATCTCTATAGGCTGGGATTGCCTTTGGATTTGGGTCGTGTTCCTCTATTTGGGCCCTTTATTGGGCTTTCCTGTAGATTTGGCCGAGCTCTTTTAGAAGAAGTCGAGTAGTCTGACCTGAAGAGGTCGGTCGCTGTGTCGCCGATCATCCCGGGTCGGATAGCTCGACGCAGGGTATGAACACCTCCTATGAAGCGCTTCTTTAGTGTCACTAGCTTAACGTTCTGCCTTTTGTCAGGGTGGCTGGTAGTGCTTCAGATCTTCTCCTCTTGCAGTAAACCTATATCCATTGGCTTCATCAAGGATCTCTACATGTTCTAGGGAGAGAACTTTGTTGATGGTGAAAACCTTGGGTAGCTGAGATGGGATGGTGGGGGGATGAGGTGGGATATTTGGGAAATAAGCTGAGATCACTTTATCCCCTAGAGAGAAATCTTCTGTAGGGATCTTCTTGTTCCTCCATCTCCTTGGTGCCTTTTTCTTTGTTTCTTTTGTTGTTATCCTGCTCTTTGTGGTCTCTTTTCCTAGGGAGATTTTGTTGCTGGTCTCATATGATTCGGTGGTTTTGGCTCCACTTGAGTTTCCTTTAGCTGTGACACCTTCTGGCTATTTTGCTTATCAACCAAAGGGATTCCCAGGTGTACATTTTGTGCTTCAGTGCTTGTTTCTTCCACCAGTTCTTTGTTGTGATTTTCCCTTGGTTCCTTGTTTTCCTGGTCTGCTTCTTGTGAGGGTTTGAAGACATTGAATGCGATTTGTTCATCATGTATCCTCAGTATTAGCTCTCCTCGCTCCACATCTATGAGTGCTCTGGCTGTAGCTAGGAACGGCCTTCCCAATATGATTGGGTGGATGGGACTCTCTTCCATTTCCAATATGACAAAATCTGTGGGGAGGAAATAGTTTCCCGCTTTCACCAACACATTTTCAACCACTCCCACTGCTTGTTTTTGAGTTTTGTCAGCCAGCCTGATGACTACGTCTGTGGGCATTAGCTCATTGATCTGCAGCTTCTTCATTAGAGATAGAGGCATTAAGTTGATGCTTGCTCCCAAGTCACAGAGTCCCTTATCAATCAGTATTTCTCCTATGGCACAGAGGATGTGAAAACTCCCTGGGTCCTTCCTTTTTATAGGCAACTCTGTTTGAATGAGAGCACTGCACTCCTTATTCATCACTATTGTTTGTCCTCCCTTGGGTGAGCTTTTCCTGGTTAGCAGCTCCTTCATATACTTAATGTATGAGGGCATTTGTTGAAGGGCCTTGATGAATGGTATGTTTACATGGAGAGATGCAAACATGTCAAGAAACCTTGAGTATATTCTCTTCTCTACACCACCATTGAGTATTTGGGGAAAGGGTGCATAGAGTCTCAGCAGCTCCTTCTGTGTGATTGTGGTTTCTTGATGATTCTCTTCCTGCTTTCCTACTGATGTATCTTCAGGTTGTTCTAATGGTTTGTTCGGCTCTTCCTCAGTCTCCTTATCACTTATAGTAACCATCTTGCAATCTTTCCATCAGACCTTCTTTGCTTCACCTCTCGGATTTTTCTCTGTGTCACTTGGGAAGCTATCAGTAGGTTTGGGGATCTTCTCAGAAAGATATCCCACTTGAAACTCCAGTCTCTTGATGGTGTCTCCCTGGTTCTTGATATTGGCTCGTACCTCCTCCTTGAACACCTTGTTATCTTGGATTTCCTTACATATGCCCTCAAGTAGAGTCTCAATCCTTGATAGTCTTTCTTCCGATGATGGAGAGTTGAGATTGGAAGGATGAGAAGGGCCATTTTGACTTTGGTATGGATGTTGAGAGGTGTTGTTAGGTGGGTGTTGATATGACCTCTGTGTGGAGTGTTGGTGAGCTGCATTGTTGTTGGGGTTGTGGCATCTCTGATCTTGGCCTTGATCCTGTTGGTTTCCCCACCCAAAGTTTGGGTGGTTCCTCCAACCGGGATTATATGTTTTGGAGTATGGGTCATGGTGCTGCCTAGGTGAATTTCCAATGTAGTTGGCCTGTTCCTGATCACCCTCTGCTTCTTCATTCACTCCTTCTTGAGCTGCTGCTGGGGTGGTGATTACTGCCACTTGATTCCTCTCCATCTTTTTGGTAAGGTCAGCCAACTGCTTGGTAATAAGCTTGTTTTGAGCTAGCAATGCATGCACATTGTTCAGCTCCATCACTCCTCTAGTGTTGCCTCTTTCAGAAGCATAGAAGTAGTCATTCTCTGCTACAGTCTCAATGACATCTATGGCTTCTTCAATGGTCTTCTTCTTGTTCAGAGATCCCCCGGATGAGTGGTCTACTGCCTTCTTTGATTCATACAAAAGGCCTTCATAGAAAATGTGCAACTGCACCCATTCATTGAACATATCTGGCGGGCATCTTCTTGTCAGGTCCTTAAACCTCTCCCATGCTTCATATAGAGTCTCACTATCTTGCTGCTTGAAGGTTTGTACCTCAGCTCTCAACCTGTTGATTCGTTGAGGATGATAGAATCTTGCCAAGAATTTATTCACCACGTCTTCCCAGGTTGCTAAACTCTCCTTTGGAAAGGATTCCAGCCATTTAGATGCTTTGTCCTTGAGTGAGAACGGAAACAGAAGTAGTCTATAGGTGTCAGGGTGAACACCATTAGACTTCACAGTATCGCATATCCTCAGGAAGGTAGTTAGATGTTGATTGGGGTCTTCTTGGACACTTCCTCCGAATGAACAATTGTTCTGAACAAGGGTGATGAGCTGTGGCTTTAGTTCAAAGTTGTTGGCATGTATGGTTGGCCTTTGGATGCTACTTCCATAGTTTCCTAGATTTGGGTTGATGTAAGAACCCAGAACTCTTCTCTCTTGTCCAGCCTGATGCGCTGGACCTTCTCTACCATGGTTGTGAGCCTCTTCTTCATGATGGTTCTCCATATTCTCATCCATGTCTGGTTCAAAGTACTCCTCCTCTTCCTCAGCACCAACTACTCTCTTCCCTCTTGCTTCCCTCCTTAATCTAAAGAAGGTCCTCTCAGGTTCAGAATCAAAGGAAGTTGAAGCCCTACTTCTTTTACTTGTCATACACCCAATAAGGCACAAGCAAGAAAGATAGATGCAGACAATATTTTCTGCAGAAATGCTGTTAGTGTGAGTGATGCAATATATCAAACAGTTAGTGGGTCAGTGAACTAAATATTAAAACAAAATGTAGGTAACACCACTAATGGGTGAAAGGTAAAGGGAAAGAAATAACTAAAACTGAAAGTAAATTACTCAGATGAAACTAAATCAAACAAAAGGAAAATGCTCAATCTAGTTATCCACCAATTTAATCATTGTTGATACAAAATCAATCCCCGGCAACGGCGCCATAAACTTGATGCACGAAAACTTGTCTCTTAACAAATCTCCCTCGGCAAGTATACCGAATTATCGTCAAGTAAAAACTCACAATAGAGTGAGGTCGAATCCCACAGGGATTGATTGGTCAAGAAACTTTAATTGGAGGAATGTTCTAGTTGAGCTAAGTAGAGTTTGGTTTGAGAGTTGCAGGAAATTAAATGGCGGGAAAGTAAATAGCAGAAAATATAAATGCTAGAAATAAAGAGCTGAAAATAGATGACGGAAAATAAATTGCAGAATCTTAAATGGGAATGGGGAAGATGATCATAAAAGTAATTGGCAAAAATTAAAGAGAATGGGTAAGATCAGAAATGGGGAGTTTATTGGGCTTAAGAGATGTTGCATCCTCCGGATCAAGTTCATTTTCATCTCTTCCTCAATCAATGCATTCATTGATCTCCTTGGCAATCTTAAGTGATTGAATTCCAATTCCTTGGTAATTCAATCTCTCAAATCTTGATCAATAGCCAATTCCTTGGTCCAATTGCTCATGAGAAGAGATGAGGTATGGTCACTGATTATACCACATGTATTTCCAAATCAAAGTGTTGGTAGGATTATATGTCACTATATCCATCCAAACCCCAATTTGGTCTAACATGAGAAAGCATTTCTAGCATGATCTCTTCATTCCTCTTCCAACCGAAGAGATCCAAGTATGAATAGCTTCTTTTCCAAGATAACTACTCAATTGGATGAAGATTGAAAGCTTTCTAGTAAAATCAAGAGAAAAGAAAGAAGAAGAATAATGAAAACTATTATTGATCCATCAAATTACAACAGAGCTCCCTAACCCAATGAAAGGGGTTTAGTTGTTCATAGCTCTGGGAATGGAAAACAAAGATGGAGAATGCATTCTGAAAAGTTAAACTAGAAGTTGCAGAGAAAGTAAAAAATACAGAGAGTAATTCTAATAATGCCAAAAGCTCCCTTCTAGTTCAAAGTTCTCCCTATTTATACTATTCTTCTGATCTTCTAGTTGCTTCTTCAAGTCTTGGATATGGGCCTTTGGATCTTGAGTTGAAGCAGTTATCTTCTTTAGTGGGCTCAGCTTTACTTGCAGAGAAAGTGTGCAGTAGGTATGGACTTTAGCTTGGGGCGTTAGTGGTGTTAACGTTAAGTGAAACTGTGGGGTCGAGAATGTTAGTGACAATCACCTTTTTCACTAACGTTCCTAACCCAAAAATGGTCCACATTAACTTCAACGTTAGTGGCACTAACATGACCACTAACGTTGCTTCTTGGCCCTTCACAAACATTACTGGGGTTTACCTTTTCCAATAACGTTGAGAGTACCCCTTTCTCCCTAAGTTAGAGTTCACGTTAGTATAGTTAACGTGGCCTTTAACGTAGGCTTGCCAAATCTTCGAGAGCGTTAGTGACACTTACCTTTGTCACTAACGCTTCAAAACGCCCCTACTTCCCACGTTAACTAGGTTAACGTGACTTCTAATGTGGTATTGATAGCCATCTCCAACGTTAGTGACAAAGGTGAGTGTCACTAACGTTGGCTCATCATCCCTCTTCTCCACGTTAGCTTCCACGTTAATGTAATTAACGTGGCAACTAACGTGGCTCATAGTGGCTTAATCCAACGTTAGTGACAAAGGTGAGTGTCACTAACGTTGGTGATTCCTTGCTCCCTCCACGTTAGAGTCCACGTTAACTAGGTTAACGTGACTCTTAACGTGGCAAATATGAGCTTAGTCCAACGTTAGTGACAAAGGTGAGTGTCACTAACGTTGGCATTATCTTCCTCATCCACGTTAAAGTTCACGTTAACTGAGTTAACGTGACTCTTAACGTGGCCAGCTGCCACTTTGGAACGTTAGTGGCACTTACTTTTACCACTAACGTTGGAGTTCTACTTCTCTTCCACGTTAGCTTCCACGTTAATATAGTTAACATGGCAACTAACGTGGGCTATGATGGCTCACGAAGGCGTTAATGGTGATCACTTTTCTCATTAATGTTGCAAGCTAGCCTCCATTCCACGTTAGTGGTCACGTTAGCTAGACTAACGTGGCTACTAACGTGGTTCTTCCTTGCTTCCTTTGTCCTGAAATCAAGCAATAAGGTGCATCAAAGCTCTAATCCAAGTTATGAAACATGCATCATTCAATTTTTTCATTTAATTCATGCATAATTCTCATGAAATCATGTAAAATTCACAATGTTTGCTTGAATCAAGATGTAAGTGATTATTTACCCAAAACTTGCTTATTTCCTAAGAAAGTGCATGAAACTACCCTAAAACCATAAAGAAAAGGTCAGTGAAACTGGCCAAAATGCCCTGGCATCATCGGTTCTCGATCATACTGGAATAGGATTTACTATCCTTTTACGTCTGTCACTACGCCCAGCACTCGCGAGTTTGAATCTCGTCACAGCTATCCCTTCCCGGATCCTACTCGGAATACCACAGACAAGGTTTAGACTTTCCGGATCTCAGGAATGGCCGTCCATGGGTTCTAACTTATACCACGAAGACTCTAATATCTCGGACTCGGTCCCCTGTATTAGATATCTAAGAGATACTCATTCTATCTCATCTTCATGTGGAACGGAAGTGGTTGTCAGGCACGTGTTCATAAGTGAGAATGGTGATGAGCGTCACATAATCATCACATTCATCATGTTCTTGGGTGTGAATGAATATCTTAGAATAGGAATAAGCTTGAATTGAATAGAAAAATAATAGTACTTTGCATTAATACTCGAGGAACAACAGAGCTCCACACCTTAATCTATGGTGTGTAGAAACTCTACCATTGAAAATACGTAAGAACAAGGTCTAGGCATGGCCGAGAGGCCAGCCTCCATGATCTCAGAACTAAACGTCCCAAAGATCTACAAAAGATGATCTAAATACAATAGTAAAAAGTCCTATTTATGCTAAACTAGTTACTAGGGTTACAGAGATAAGTAAATGATGCAGAAATCCACTTCCGGGGCCCACTTGGTGTGTGCTTGGGCTCAACATTGAGCTTTACATGTGTAGAGGCTTCTCTTGGAGTTGAACGCCAGTTTGTAACCTGTTTCTGGCGTTTAACTCCACTTTGCAACCTGTTTTTGGCGTTTAACTCCAGAATAGGGCAGAAAGCTGGCGTTGAACACCAATTTGCATCGTCTAAACTCAGGCAAAGTATGGACTATTATATATTTCTGGAAAGCCCTGGATGTCTAATTTCCAATGCAATTGAGAGCGCACCATTTGGAGTTCTGTAGCTTCAGAAAATCCATTTTGAGTGCAGGGAGGTCAGAATCCAACAGCATCTGTAGTCCTTCTTCAACCTCTGAATCTGATTTTTGATCAAGTCCCCCAATTTCAGCCAAAAAATATCTGAAATCATAGAAAAACACACAAACTCATAGTAAAGTCAAGAAATTTGATTTTTATTTAACAACTAATAAAAATATACTAAAAACTAACTAAATCATACTAAAAACTATGTAAAAACAATGCCAAAATGCGTATAAATTATCCGCTCATCAATGACCCTCTTTCTAATTGAGATATTGTATAACTTGAAAAATCTATTTACTTGAACAATAGCTTGAAAACACATTCTCTTAAATTTTAATTATCTGGACTTAACGGGATACGTGACATATAATCCTTTTATTTTTTGGGTAACTAGAGTTTTTGTCAAGGTTGCGAGAACCGGACCGGTCAATGAACCGGTAAAGCAACTGGTTCACTGGTTCAATGGTCCGACCGGGGTTCAACCGGGGTTCAACCGGTTTAATTAAATATTAAATAAAATTATTAAAAATTAATATATGTAATGCTTGATCACTATCTAGTTGTTCTATCTTCAAAAATAAAAATTTCTAATTAGTAACAACTACAATTTACAAACACAAATTTACACAAATTAAATACATTTACAGTCAATGACTAAATATTGATTGTTGAAAAGAAAAGTGAACCTGAACAAAATCACTAAATGAAGTCAATCAAAATACAATGGTTCTCACAATGGTTCTCAACAAGCAACTAGAGAGGGCTAATTCCATAATTTCTAGCCTTGAAGATGCCCACAGAATTATGTTGTAGTTGCTGATCATTTTGTGGCTGTTCCATCTAAATTCAAAATGACAGCAATCTAGAATCCAGAAAAATATATCAATCCATATAACTCATACGACATTCATTCAACATAATTAACAGAGTAGAATTGAATTTAAATTTTAAACTCCAAAATTCAACAGAGCAGTATTCAACAGAGCAGAAATAAACAAAACTCAATATAGCCAAATCCAACATAGCAGAATTGAATTTATATACCGAAATTCAAAATAAACAAAATTGAAAAACAAAACAAGAATAATTAACAAAATAAAAAAAATTAATTGAAAAACAGAACAAGAACCGATGAAGCTGTCTGAGATTCTTGTCCAACATTATGTTGTTGTTGTTGATCATTTTCTGACTGTTCCATCTAAATTCAGAATGCCAGCAACCCAGAATCCAGACTAATATATCAATTCATAGTTCAAAGTTCATACAATTTATAATTTTATATGCATTCAATAGAGCAGAATCGACAAAATAAAAAAACTAAACAGAGCAGACTTGAAAAGATTAAAAAAAAATAAAAATTGAAGAACAGAGCATAACATAATTTTCAATTTCAACATGCATCAATTTTATTCTCAAATCCAACATACAAGTATACAACAAATTCATTCCACATTTGATTAATTATATAAAAAAAATAAAAGAACAGAAGCCAGAAAAAAAAAATTGAAACATTATACACTGAACAGACGCCAGAAACCCGATCTTACCTCAAGAGAAGAACGAAGAAAAGCCAGAAAACAACACAGCACGAAGCCACGAACAGAAGCCACAAACCCAGAAGCCCTAAACCCAGAAATCCAGAAACCCAGAAGCGGAGAAACCTAGAAGCCAGAAATGGAGAAACCCAGAAACCCAGGTGCGCGACGGTGCGCGGACGTCGGCGACGGTGCCCGAAGGTGGCCGAACGTCGGGTGTTCTTCACGGTGTCCTCTGATCCGTTGTATGCAGAAGCTGCTTCAATGTTTGAGAGTGGAGAATAGATTGGGAGTGGAGCTGATGGTTGGGAGTGGCGGTGGAGGGTTCTTCAATCTTCAGTTCTTCACTCTTCAGCCTTCACTTCTTCGAAGATTTTGGAGAAGGAGAATAGAGATTAGGGATTTTGGCTTTGGGTTTTCAATTTTGGGAGTGGCAGCCTCAGCAAGTCACGCGTTCTTCATCCCCTTTTTCTTTTTTTTTTTAAAAGAAACGACGCCGTTTGACTAGTAGGGGAAAAAACCGGCACGTATAAAAACCGGCCCGGTTCGCCTGGTTCACCAGTTAACCACCAATTTGGCCGGTTTTTTCGCCGGTTTTTTGCAGCGCGGTTTTGTTCATGGACCGGACCGACTACATGACCGGTTTTCGGTTAACCGGGTTGAACTGGCTGGTCCGGTCCAGTTTTCAGAACATTGGTTTTTGTGGCATATAAACTGGAATTTGATCATCACCCTCTAATTGGAATTAATTGACCAAGGAATTGGCTGTTGATGAATTTTAGAGGAGATTAGGAAAGTCTAAGGAATTAGGGTTTAGTCACATAATTTGCCATAAATTAAATCCTTTATGATTAAAATAGTTAGTAAGAAAAATTAATCCGGAAAAATAGATAACTCTAAAACCTTAACTGCTTTCTCAATATTTTATTCCCAACTTATTCACTTGCATGTCTTCAAACATCTAAATTTATTAATTAATGCTTTCGAACTCTCAAACACTATTTTCTATTTGCCTAACTAAATAAATCAATTAACCATTGTTGCTTAGTCCTTCAATCCTCGTGGGATCGACCTTCACTCACCTGAGGTATTACTTGGTACGACCCGGTGCAGTTGCCGGTTAGTTTGTGGTTGTAAATTCCGCACCAGTACACCAACCAATAATTTAGCACACTATTGCAACTCCCCGGCAACGGCGCCAAAAATTGAACGGGCGGAAAACTGCCAATTAAGAATTTATAATAAGAACAGCGTTGCAAGTACAGTTCTTAACTGATGAAAATTCTGCTTATCAGTTTAAAAGGGTTGTCACAATTTAAAATAAAAATACTGGGAGTAGAAATCCCAGGTCGTCTCCCAACGAGCTGACAAAAGAGTGCTATTTTATTAGTCAGGAATTTTTTGAGAAGTTTAAGAGTTGGAGAACAGAAAAATAAATAATTGTAAATTAAAGCAATGGAAATTAGCAAGAGAATTTATATAATCAAAATAAAAGGCCTTGACTGGGAGAAGATTAATTTGAATTTCTATCCTTGTTGAATTTTCCCAAGTGTAATGGTAATAGGCTATTGTTTCTACTTAGTTATCCTTTACTGAATAAAGGAAAGTCAAACAACTAACAAGCTCTGATTCCCAATTCCTAATCCTCTCCTAAGAAAGGATTAGAGTTAGATACTTGAGAGCCAGCTAAAAACTTCCAATTCCTAATTGACACTTGAGTATTCCAACTCAAGGGTCTCTTTTTAATTAACTCCCAAGTCAAGTTGGGAGTCTACTCCATTGACATGAATACAACCTTCACAGACATATAAAGGGAATAAAAAGAAAACTTCATGAACTAAATAAAATAATAACTAAAAATTAATTAAAGGTAAAAATAGTTCTTTGCATTAATAAATCCCAAATTCATAAACATCCATATCTAAACAGGGTTAATAGGTAATCAAAAGAGCAAAGGAATAAGAAAACAAACTAGAATAATGGAAACTTCAACGGAGGTAATGACTCTTCTCAATATCCAAATCAAAAGCATAAGACTCTAAAACTATGAATGTGAAGAAACCTAGAGGAAGTAGTGTTTCCCTCTAAGATTCAAATCTAAAACTCAAAAATTATGCGAATGAGAATGTGTCTTGAGTCTCTGCTTGTCCCCTGGCTCTAGTCTGTGTTTCTGGGCCAAAAACTGGGTCGAAACTCAGCCCAAAATTGCTCCCAGCATTTTCTGTGATTTCTACAAGTGATTACGCGTCAGGTACGCACACGCGTCGCTGTGCAAATCTCCAAATCACACGCACGCATGAGCCATGCGTGAGCATCGCTCCTCGCTGGTTATCTCCTTTATTTCTTCTACTCCTTCCATTTTTGCAAGCTTCCTCTTCATCCTCTAAGCCATTCCTGCCCTATAAATCCTGAAAACACTTAACACACAGATCACGGCATCGAATGGTATAAAGAGGAATTAAAAATACACACTTTAAAGGCTTAAGAAGCAAGTTTACAATCATAGAACAAAATTGGGAAGGAATTATAACATCATGCAATTTGTATGAATAAGTGTGTAAAGACTTGATAGAAACCACTCAATTGAGCACAAGATAAACCATAAAATAGTGGTTTATCAATCTCCCCACACTTAAACATTAGCATGTTTTCATGCTAAGCTCAAGGAGACAAAAAGAATGACTGGGGGATGTATGTGAATGCAACTATATGTTAAGATGTTTCTATTCACTTGGTTTGAAGTAAACAAGTTCTCAAAGACAAAAATAAATTAGATTCCACTAATTCAAATCACATAGTAAGAGACAAGTAAACTTGTAAGAAGATAGCTCATGAAAGCAGGGAACATAGAATCAAGCATTGAACCCTCACTGGTAGTGTATATGCACTCTAATCGCTCAAGTGTCTAGGGTTAATCACTCTACTCTTCTCTAGTCATGCTTTCTAAAACTTTGTTCTTCATCTAACCAATCAACAAATATTTAGTATACCAATGCAAACATCATGAGGTCTTTTCAAGGTTGTAATGGGGCTAAGGTAAGGGTGAGGACATATGTATGGCCAAGTGAGCTATAATATGAATCTTTGACTAACCTAAGTTCTCACCTAACATACACACACTCTATGTAACTCTAAAATCATGCCTAGCTACCCGAAATTCCCACTTTGCATCACATACTCATGTGTCAAATTTTTCTTTAATTTCACCACATATGCATTGATCTTTTATTAAACTTAATATTAGGGTAATTTTATCCCTTATTTATTTATTTATTTATATTGCAATATTTTTTTAAACATGAAAGCAAACATAACTTATCAATGCACATGGTTTTTCTGGTCTCACATGAGTAGGCACCCAAATTCCCAATATTAAGCTAAAGTAGAAACATAACACATTCCTTTTAACCCAAGTTCCCACAATTCCCCACACTTAATTGATACATAATCTCTATCTTAAGCTAACCAAAGATTCAATTGGAGTAATTAATTATTTTTTCGTTTAAGACTAGTGATGTGGTAAAATATAGAATAAAGGGGGATTAAAAGGCTCAAAATGGCAAACAAAGGTAATTGAAATGGTAGGCTATTTGGGATAAGTGAGCTAATAACAAATGATGGTCTCAATCATGTGTATACATGCAAATACACTAAACAATGGAGATATAGAATGGAACAAACTATAGATTACAATCATAGAGAAGGAAATACACAAGAATAAAATATTATGGTTAAATAATATAACCATGTAATTAAGCTCAAATCTCACAGGTTGTGTGTTCTTAGCTATAATTCATGTTTCAAATTACAATCTTCAAACAAGTTTAACACAAAAGTTTTAATTTAAATTAGTGAAATACTATAAAAAAGGGTCTTGAAAAAGAATTCATTACTTTAACCAAGAAAAACATACATGCAAACAATTATTATCATGCAATCTATCCTATCTAACAAAAGAAAAACTAAAATGTTAGTGTTAAGAGAGAGAAGTTACCTCCGGAAGTCAAGGACTGACCTCTCCACACTTAAGGCTTAGCACGGTCCTCCGTGCCATCAGTAAGGAGCAAGGTAGGGCTGAAAGCATCGCCTCCGCTGTCTGGTTCGCTATGGCTCCCTGTGCTACTGGGTGAAGGGGAGTCCGGAGTGTCTTTCTGTTCTGGAGGTGGGTGAGTACCAACAATGAGTTCCTTCAGGTGGTTGTATCGGTGCTTGTTACGACGCTCTATTTGCTCCATCCGCCGGTCTTGCTGGTCGAACCTCTCAAGGATCTGTAGGAACATCTGATGAGTGGATGGTGCTTGTGGTGTAGAAGAAGGAGGAGTATCCAAAGATGGGCCTGCAGGCTAGCTCGCAGAGGGGACTGGTGGCCTGATGTACTTCTCATTCGGGACATACTGGTCGGCTCTAGGGATCATGACCTTCATGTCTCCTGCGCGATGGGACGCACCTGCTACAGAGACTAAATTTGAAACCAAGGCAGAGAAAGGCAGGTTACCCGCAATCTGTACATGTCCCATTGCTTGCCGGATGTGTCGGGACAGGTTGAGAGGTTACTTTGTCAGGATGCACCAGATGAGAATAGCCATGTCTGCTATGAAGGTGGACTCGTGAGTGCTGGAAAGATATAGTGGGACATAATCTGTGCCCACACGCGAGCCTCCAAGGTAAGTGACTGGGCTGAGATGCTCTTGGATTTTGACCGATGCGGCCCATAGATCCAGGTACTGCCAGGTTGGGCTATAATTCCAAGGACGCTATCCCAGTCGAACTGATACATCTGGCACTTAAGAGAGGCTTCTTGATATGCATCCAATCCCCCTGGGCTAGGTGGAAGATCCAGTGCTCGCTGTATGGCACTCTCGGAGACAGGGACTTAGTGCTGACAAACATAGACAGTCTGCAGGGTAGGCGAGTAAAAGTTGGAGTAGAATTCAACTACCCATGATAAGTTGGCCTCCCGTGGCTACCTCCTCAAAAATCCCTACTGTCTCCTGTCAATGCGGGGCTCCACAAAATCAACAAAGTGTGTTGGAACAATGAGTAGATGCTCATTGTTGTAGTTCCTCTCGGCTAGGATGGGGAACATCTGTTCGCAGTAACGGTTAGTGAACCGTGTGGAGTCCCATGTGGGGAAGGCTTTCTCTGATTCATCAACTTTAATGATCATCTTCACCCGCTTTGTTGGTGGCTTTACGCTTATAGATTGAGGCGTTGTAGCCAGAGCTCTCTTGGTTCCTTTCTTTGCTGGTGTCTTGTCAGTGGCTTACGCTTTTCCTTTCTTGGTACCCATGCCTAAGGAAGAAAGAAAGAGAAAGATTGTTAAATATATAACCAAAAGCGGGAGGGAGAAAATTCCAAGTGATAATGAATGCCAAAGAAAAGAGAATAGCTTAAATATATGGTAGCTACAAACATGTAGGTAAGACATCAATTGAGAGCAAGAAGGCAATTCATAATAATTAGATGCAAGAGGGTAAAAGCATGCAAGTGATAGGCATTGGAAGCATAACTCAAGCATCAATTATTAAATGTGCCAATTGAGAGAGCATGTGTATGATGACAATTGTGAATGATAATCCCAAATACATGTGGAGTACAAGTGTTGTGAAAAAGAGGCCTCCAAGGAAAAGAGTAAAAGAAAATAGGATTCAAAATGCCATAAAAGCTTTTTCACAAACACTTGGTGTGCAAGTTAAAATAGGAATGAAAATAATATAATCTAAATGTATATGAGAGCCAAAATTAAATATCAATTGTCAAATTACTCCTCATAATATCTACAAACTTAAGTATAATAAGGTAATACCCAAATAGAACTCCAATACCAACATAAAAATGCATGAAAAAGAAAGAAAAAGAAACCATAAATAATGAAGCTAAAAGAAAAATTAGGAAGAAAGAAGAGTAATTAAAAGCAATAATTGAAAAGAAGAACGAAAAAGTAGAGGGAGAAAAGAAAAGAACCTGATGGAGAAGATGAGGAAGGGAAGAAGAAAGTAGTAGATAATAGGAAAGAATAAGGAAGAAAGAATTAGGATTGGGGGAGAAAGAATTAAAATCAGGCGTTGAACTGGTTTAATTGTGCGTCGCATGCGATGCGTACGTGTATAGCACACGTACGCGTGAGTTGCGTAAGTTTTAAGTGATGCATACGCGTGATAGTGGATTATGCTACTCGCGCGAAGGCAGCCCCGCGCACGCTCAACTCTCGGGTTGTTATGCATGGGGGCCAAAAATACACACGACGCGTGCGTGTCAGATACGCGCACGCGTGGATGGCCATGGAGCGAAGATGACGCGCACACGTCTAGGACGCGTACGCGTGATAGGGTTTGTGCTGCTAGCACAGTTCCAGCCCTACACCAACACAACTCTCTGTCCAAACTCCTATTTACGCCGATTTCAAGGGTCACGCGTACGTGTCAGGGACGTTTAAGCGTAGGCTGCTGAAAGTGCAAGCGACGCGTATGCGTGAGGGACGCGTACGTGCGGACTTGCTTGTGCGCAAAGCACACTTCTAGCGCCACTCCTGCCCAACTCTCTGTTCAAATTCTTGATGGTGCATATTCACACATGACGCGTACGCGTCAGCGACGCCTGTGCGTTGCACACCATTTTTTTTAATGCAGAATGTAGAATGCAGAATGCAGATGGTTATGCAGGACTTATGAAGGAATACTATGAAAATCAATATAAAATAAAACTAGGAATGAAAAGAGACGATCATACCATGGTGGGTTGTCTCCCACCTAGCACTTTGCTTTTATGTCCTTAAGTTGGACGGTCCACAAGCTCAATCTTCTTCTGCTGGTGGGTCCTCCAAGAGGAAGATCTCTAGCTCCTTGTTGTGCTTTATCTTCTCACCATGATACAGCTTCAAGCGATGTCCATTGACCTTGATGAATTTGGAGCTTGAAGGATGACTCAGGTGGAAGACTCCGTATGGCTCTGCCTTTTCTACTCTGCAGGGGCCTTTCCACCTTGATCTCAGCTTGCTTAGCATGAGTCTCAACCTTGAGTTGTAAAGGAGAACTTCCTCCCCAGGTCTGAAATGTCTTCTCTTGATATGCTTGTCATGCACAGCCTTCACATTTTCTTTGTATAGTCTGGAGTTGTCATATGCCTCGAGTCGAAGGTTCTCCAGTTTTGCTAGTTACAGCTTTCTTTCAGCACCAGCCTTCTCAAATCCCATGTTGCATTTCCGTACAGCCTAGAAAGCCTTGTGTTCCACCTCCACTAGGAGGTGGCAAGCCTTTCCATATACTAGGCGGAAGGGACTCATTCCGATGGGTGTCTTGTATGCTATTCGATAAGCCCAAAGCGCATCTGCAAGCCTGGTGCTCCAGTCCTTCCTATGAGTCTTGACTATCTTTTCTAGTATGCGCTTTATCTCTCTGTTAGACACCTCGGCTTGCCCATTGGTCTGAGGATGGTAGGCTGTTGCTACCTTGTGAACAATCCCATGCTTCTTCAGTAAACCTGCTAATCTCCTGTTACAAAAGTGAGTGCCTTGATCACTCACGATTGCTCGTGGTGATCCAAAGCGACAGATAATATGATTTTTAATAAAGGAGACAACAATGTTAGCATCATCAGTACGGGTGGAAATTGCTTCCACCCATTTAGAAACATAATCTACAGCTAACAATATGTATAAGAAACCACTAGAGTTTGAAAATGGACCCATGAAGTCAATGTCCCAAACATAAAAAATTTCATAGAAAAGCATAAGCTGTTGGGGCATCTTATCCCTCTTGGATATATTCCCAAACCTCTGGCATGAGAAACAAGATTTACAGAAGGCAGTAGCATCCTTAAAAAGAGTGAGCCACCAAAATCCACAGTCTAAAATTTTTCTAGCTGTTCTTTGAGGGCCAAAATGCCCTCCACTCTCAGAAGAGTGGCATGCCTCTAAAATTGACTAGAATTCTGATTGAGGCACACACTTTTTAATTATCTGGTTAGCACCATACCTCCATAAATATGGGTCATCCCATATATAGTATTTGGACTCGCTTTCAGTTTGTCCTTTTGATGCTTAGTAAAATTAGGAGGGAAGGTATGACTAACTAGATAATTAGCTACAGGTGCATACCAAGGAACTGCTTCAGATATTGCATGTAAGCTATCAAATGGAAAAGCATCATTGATAGGAGTGGAGTCACTCTTAATGTGCTCTAGGCGACTCAAGTGGTCCGCCACTAAATTCTGGGAACCACTCCTATCCTTGATTTCTAAGTCAAATTCTTGCAACAATAATATCCAACGTATTAACCTTGGTTTGGACTCTTTTTTAGCTAATAAATATTTTAGAGCTGCATGGTCTGAGTATACTATCACCTTAGTACCAAGTAAATAGGCTCGGAATTTATCTAGAGCAAAAACAATAGCCAAAAGCTCTTTTTCAGTGATAGTATAATTAGACTGAGCAACGTCTAAGGTCTTAGAAGCAAAAGCAATTATAAAAGGGTCCTTACCTTCACTGCATGGTTGGAGGCATCATACATAATCTCAAAAGGCTGGCTCCAGTCTGGTCCTCTCACAATCGGAGCTTGAGTCAAGGCGATCTTCAGCTTATCAAACACTTCCATGTAGTCCTCACTCAGCTCGAACTCAACATCCTTCTACAGCAGTCTGGATAAAGTCAATGCTACCTTACTGAAGTCCTTGATAAATCTCTGGTAGAAACCTGCATGACCAAGGAACAAACAGACTTCCCTCACGGAGGAGGGGTAAGGTAAACTAGAAATTACATCTACCTTTGCTGGATCTACAGAAATACCAGTATTAGAAACAACGTGTCCTAGAACAATACCTTGTTTTACCATAAAATGACATTTTTCAAAATTTAATACAAGGTTTGAACTAACACACCTGTCTAATACCCTAGCTAAACCATCCAAGCAAAGGCTAAATGAATCACCGTACACACTAAAGTCATCCATGAAAACTTCCATACAGCTCTCAATAAGATCTGAGAAAATACTCATCATGCACCTTTGGAAAGTAGCCGGTGCATTACATAAGCCAAAGGCATCCTTTTGTATGCATACGTTCCAAAGGGACATGTAAAAGTAGTTTTCTTCTGATCTTCAGGAGCTATATGAATTTGAAAATAGCCAGTGTGACCATCTAAAAAGCAGTAGTGTGATTTACCTGACAGACGATCAAGCATCTGATCAATGAATGGCAGGGGGTAGTGATCCTTACGAGTAGCCTGGTTGAGGCGCCTGTAATCAATGTATACCCTCCAGGAGTTCTATACTCTAGTTGTCAGGAGCTCTCCATGCTCATTCTTCACTGTTGTGACTCCAGACTTCCTGGGCACCACTTGTACTGGGCTGACCCATTCACTATCCGAGATTGGATAGATGATGTCAGCTTCAAGCAACCTGGTCACTTCCTTCTTAACAACTTCTAAGATGGTGGGATTCAGCCGCCTTTGAGGTTGACGGACAGGCCTTGCTCCCTCTTCTAAAAATATCCGGTGCTCACAAACTTGAGGGCTAATGCCTACTATATCTGCCAAGCTCCACCCAATTGCTTTCTTGTGTCTTCTCAGTACACTAAGCAGCTGCTCCTCCTGTTGGGAAGTGAGTTCCCTTGCAATAATAACTGGGAGCTTCTGATTATCCTCAAGGTAAGCATACTTGAGGTGGAGGTGGAAGGGGCTTCAACTCCATTTTCTGCTCATGGTTGGGCACTTGATCATCTGGAGCTGGTGATGGTGGCAAGGTGTCTTCATCTTGTTTAGAGGGTTTTCCCACACTTGTACCTTGCTCTATGTGCATTTCTTCTATTTCTTCTGGGTGAATTGCAACTACAATTTCATCAATGATGTCGCACTGGAAGATGGAATGATCTTTTGGAGGATGCTTCATAGCTTCATCCAGGTTGAAGCTCACTGCTCTGTCATCTATCTCAAAAGAGTAAGTTCCTGAGAAGGCGTCCAATTTGAACTTTGAAGTCTTCAGAAATGGCCTTCCAAGTAGGATGAATGATGGTCTTCCTGAGTCATTAGGGGGCATCTCCAAGATATAAAAGTCAATAGGGAATGTGAGCCCCTTAATGCTCACCAGCACGTCCTCAGCAATTTCTACCACCGAGAAGATGCTTTTATCTACCAAAACAAAATATGCTGCCAACCTTTTTAAGGGAGGGAGCCTCAAAGCATCATATACAGATAATGGCATAATACTCACATACGCACCTAAATTACACATACAGTCAGAAAATTTCACACCCTCTATAGTAATAGTAACCATGCATGGACCTGGGTCACTACATTTTTCTGGTATATCACCCATTAAAGCAGAAATAGAGCTACCTAGAGGAATAGTTTCTAAATCCTGTATTTTATCTTTATTCATGCATAAATCTTTTAGAAACTTTGCATATTTAGGTACCTGGCGAATGGCATCAAAAAGGGGGATAGTTAACTCAACCTTTTTGAATATCTCCACCATCTTGGGGTCTAGCTCCATCTGCTTCCTGGATTTCCTAGCAAGGTGTGAAAATGGAATGGGAATGGCTTCTCTTGTAACCTCATCTTTCTTTGGTGCTCCATTCCCTGGTTGAGCTGCTTTTTCTTCAACCATGTCCTGTACTTCCTCCTCTTCTTCAACATCTTCTACCTCAACAATGTCTTCAACTTGAATGTCTTCCTTTGAGCTTGGCTCCTCGTGACTCCTTTTTTGCAATGTGGTTCCGAACCTCAAAGTGATGGCATTGATTCCACCCTTTAGATTAGGTAAGGCTTGAGAAGGAAGTGCACTAGAGCTTGAAGGTTGATTGATGGGGGTAGATATTGAATCAATATGGGAGACGAGCACTTGTAAAGTCGCATTCAGACCGTTTATGATAGAGTTAAGTGTATTCTGCATATCTTGTTGTCCTTGCATGAGAGAGCGAAGCATCTCATCATTAGAAGAAAAAGGGGGGAAAGTGATTTGAGGGGCTTGCTGTTGGTTATTCTGAGATGCTTGGGACTGCCTTTGGTGAGGTGCTCTGTAAGGCTGGTTTTGGTTCTGCTGCTGGTAAGGAGGATTCTGCTGTCTGTTGTTGTTGTTGTTCCACCTCTGAGCAGATCTCAATTGGTAACTACTACTTCAGGTTGAGTGTAGAACCACACGCTTGCCTTTTTCTCAAGAGAAAACGGGAAGGCATACAGCCAAATAGTAGTCTCATTTGCACCATGATGCTTAGTAGTAGAGCAGGCTGTCTGAAAATCTCTGAGGTGCTTGATAGGCTCTTGAGCAGGTAAGCCATGAAACTTAGGCAGTAAGTTGATTAGTGCAGTCTTTAGTTCAAAATCTGCAGCCAGATTTGGGTGACGCGCTTGATACGGTTGCAGTGTAAAGTTCGGAGCTCCGGCCTCCTGGAGAGTAATCCTTCTGGGCTCCGCCATATTACCTACACATAAATCAGTAGAATTAGTAGAAGATGAGCTTGTTTCTTCCTCAGATGGCGCTTCAGATTCGCCTTCAGAAGAGACTGGTGAATTGGTAGTAACCACTTTACAACCCTCAGAGGCTAACCGATGCCGAGCTCGTCTAATACGTGAAATAGTTCTTTCAATTTCTGGATCAAACGCGGCTAAGCTCGGATCAGGCAGTGAACGCGTCATTCAATGAAAGAATCATACAGCTCATGGTAATAAAATAAAATAAAATATGCAAATATGAAAAATTAAAAATATGTACACCAACCAATAATTTAGCACACTATTGCAACTCCCCGACAACGGCGCCAAAAATTGAACGGGCGGAAAACTGCCAATTAAGAATTTATAATAAGAACAGCGTTGCAAGTACAGTTCTTAACTGACAAAAATTCCGCTTATCAATTTAAAAGGGTTGTCACAATTTAAAATAAAAATACTGGGAGTAGAAATCCCAGGTCGTCTCCCAACAAGTTGACAAAAGAGTGCTATTTTATTAGTCAGGAATTTTCCGAGAAGTTTAAGAGTTGGAGAACAAAAAAATAAATAATTGTAAATTAAAGCAATGGAAATTAGCAAGAGAATTTATATAATCAAAATAAAAGGTCTTGACTGGGAGAAGATTAATTGGAATTTCTATCCTTGTTGAATTTTCCCAAGTGTAATGGTAATAGGCTGTTGTTTTTACTTAGTTATCCTTTACTGAATAAAGGAAAGTCAAGCAACTAGCCAGCTCTAATTCCCAATTCCTGATCCTCTCCTAAGGAAGGATTAGAGTTAGAGACTAGAGAGCCAGCCAAAAACTTCCAATTCCCAATTGACACTTGAGTATAACAACTCAAGGGTCTCCTTTTAATCAACTCCCAAGTTAAGTTGGGAGTCTACTCCATTGACATGAATACAACCTTCACAAACATATAAAGGGAATAAAAAGAAGACATGATGAACTAAATAAAATAATAACTGAAAATTAATTAAAGGTAAAAATAGTTCTTTGCATTAATAAATCCTAAATTCATAAACATCTATATCTGAACAGGGTTAATAGGTAATCAAAAGAGCAAAGGAATAAGAAAACAAACTAGAATAATGAAAACTTCAACGGAGGTAGTGGCTCTTCTCAATATCCAAATCAAAAGCATAAGACTCTAAAACTATGAATGTGAAGAAACCTAGAGGAAGTAGTGTTTCCCTTTAAGATTCAAATCTAAAACTCAAACTATGCAAATGAGAATGTGTCTTGAGTCTCTGCTTGTCCCCTGGCTCTAGTCTGTGTTTCTGGGCCGAAAACTGGGTCTAAACTTAGCCCAAAATCGCCCCCAGCATTTTCTGTGATTTCTGCAAGTGGCGTACGTCACGCGTACGCGTTAGTCACACAGACGCGTCGATGGTCATCTTCGCGTCTCACGTGTATGCATCAGGCATGCGCACGCGTCGCTGTGCAAATCTCCAAATCACGCGAACACGTGAGCCATGCGTGCGGGTTGCTCCTCGCTGGTTATCTCCTTTATTTCTTGTGCTCCTTCCATTTTTGCAAGCTTCTTCTTCATCCTCTAAGCCATTCCTGCCCTATAAAGCCTGAAACACTTAACGCACAGATCATGGCATCAAATGGTATAAAGAGGAATTAAAAATAGACACTTTAAAGGCTTAGGAAGCAAGTTTTCAATCATAGAACAAAATTGGGAAGGAATTGTAACATCATGCAATTTGTATGAATAAGTGTGCAAAGACTTGATAAAAACCACTCAATTGAGCACAAAATAAACCATAAAATAGTGGTTTATCACTCTCCAACTTCAAGTGTTTTGTTGGCCCAAGATTAAAGTGCCAGCCAATGTTTTCAACAAAATAATACATCAAGTTTTGAAATTCAATTACAAGTAAGATCTCTAGCTAATAATAGTTATTAGAAAAGATTTTATTTGAATTATATTTGATTTTGTTTTGATTTCATTTTGAATTTGAATTTTAGGGTTCACTTAGCATTTAAAAAGAGGGAGGAGACTCATACAAGTACTCACTCTCTCTCTAGAAACACATCACACTTTACAGTTTTGTTTTCATGCCACCGTGAGAAATTAATTTTCTCTGTTAAAGCTAGGAGCTCTGTTCATCTTTTTATGGATTATTAATCTAAGTGTTTTACTTTATTTAAGGTTTATGCTTTGATCTATTTCATGGTTGAGTTTTCGTTCTTCATCCCTAAACATTTAGAATTTTTGGAAAATATTCTAACTCCATTTTGGATTCTGAATATTGTTTTGGAAAAATTAATATTAGAATAGCTTGAAAACTCTTTCTCACGACATTTTGATTTAACTAGGAATAGTGTTTCAAAGAGTGTGCAATACTTTATCATTTTTAATTTCTCTAGTTTGAATAAGTGACATAAAATTTGGATTAGAAAACTTTTGGAATTCATTCTTTCTTATAGGTTTCAATTATTTAGGACTAGCTTGGATAAATGACATATAATTCAACCTAAGGACTATTCTTGAGTCTTATTTGAAACTAAATCAGATTTGTTCTTAACCTCTTTTCTTAGTTGGTTGACCAACGAATTGGTGATTAGTTAATTAAGGAAAAATTGAGTTGTCAAGGAATTGAAATTCAATTATATATGATTTTATTGTGATTGATTTCTGGAAGCTTCAAATAAATGAATACAATGATTGTTTTCCTAGAAAGTGAACATCTCTGAAACCTTAACATTCTCTCTATTATCGTTTCACTCACTGTTTGCTATTTGTTTTGCCTCTGTTCACGTTTAATTCCCTAATTCCTCTATTTTTGATTTGTGTAATTAGAATAGTCAATTAATTATTGTTGCATAGTTCGTTAATCCTCATGGGAATGATAACCCACTCACTATGGTATTACTTGATATGATTCGGCGCACTTGCCGAGTTGTGGTTTTGAAAACTTTTGCATCAAGTTTTTAGCGCGTTATCGAGGATTAACTGAATTGGCAAGGACGTGGGTTTTGTCCCGCTTATGTATTGATGTGGCACCTGCGTCAGACAAGGATGATGGCCTTATCCCGCTTGCTCATGGTTGCGGTGTGGATGTGGAAAAGGTGGTAGGGCACTCTCCTTCGAAATTTTTTTCCCACATTCTTTTTGTCTGCAAGGTGGAAGGGGACTCATCCCTCGTTTTATATGGCACAACCTCCAGGGGAAGGTGGTAGGGCACGCTCCCTCAGAACAGTACCCCCTGAGGATACCTCCTAGAGAAGGTGGTAGGGTACTCTCCCTTGAAATTTATTCCTCCCGGGGATGCGTTATATGGCATGGCCTCCAGGGGAAGGTGGTAGGGCATTCTCCCTCGGAATGTTACCCCCCTGAGTATACCTCTAGGAGAAGGTAGTAGGACATTCTTCCTCAAAATTATTCCTTCCGGGGATGCACAAGAGAGACAATGTACAGCTTAGCTACCAGATGTCTCATGTCTGGCACTTTAACCGACACGTGAGCTTACGACCAGTAGGACAAGCATGCATCATATTGTATTTGATTGAAATTTCTTAGGTTTGCATAATTACTTGGTTTGCTTAATTGATATTCTGTTAACTGCTAATTGTACTACTTGTTATAATTGTTCTCTATGTGTGATTGTTTGATTGTCTGTCTAATTACTTGTGATTGTGATGTGTTGGTTTGGACTATGATGGAGTGTGGTGGCTTGTAAGAGATTGACTTTATGATGGTTTGAATGCTGGATGAATTTTTGGGCTGGAGGCTACAATTAATTGAGTTATATCTCTTGATGTGTAATGATGTGTTGTGGTGTATTTTGGGCCGGAGACCGTGATTGTTTGAATGTGAACGAGTTTTGGGCCGGAGGCCGTGATTTGATGAATTCTTGGTAAGTTTGGATACATTGTTTCTTTGGTATGTACTGAATTGTTACAAAATATTGTTAAGATTGGTATTTTTGTAAATGAAATATGAAATTAGATTGTGATGATTGACGTGGCAGGAATTAGCGAGTTAAGAAATTATTATAAGAGATACGTTGCAAGTACAGTTCTTAACCAACCAAAACTCCGCTTATCAATTTAGAAGGGGTTGTCACAAAATTAAAATTAAAATACTGGGAGTATGAATCCCAAGTCGTCTCCCAACGAGTTGTAGGAAGATGTGCTATTTTATTAATCAGATATTTTCTAAAAATGGTTTGAGTTGATAAACAGGAAATTAAATCAGAGAATTTATGTAATTTAAATAAAAAACCTTGACCGGGAGTAGATTAGTTGGAAGCCCTATCCTTGATGGAGTTCTCTCAAGATAAAAGTGATAATTAAAGGTTGCCTGCTCAGTTATCCTTTACCAGGTAAAGGAAAGTTAAGCAATTTGGAAGTCAATTTCTATTCACAAGTTCTAATCCTCTCCCTTGGGAAGGACGAGTGTCAGTGATTAGAGGGCGACCCAACGCGAAACCCAACTATAATTTTACTCTTGAGCATCCAACTCAAGGTCCTCCTGTCAATCAACTCCCAATCAAGTTATGGAACTACTCGCTCATTATGATTGTAAAATCCACGAAATAAAAAAGGGAAATATTGAAAGACATGATAAATAATAATCAAAAGGATCAATTAAAAATAAAAATAGTTCTTGTATTAATAAATTCTAAAAATAATCCAATAATAATTCTGAGTAAATAAAGGACATGGAAGAGTAAGTGACAAGTAAGGAAACAAACTAGAATGACGAAGTCTTGACGGAAGTAATAACTCTTCTCAATATCCCAGTCCAAGAAGCAATAAAATCAAAATCCTAAGAACTATGAATGTGTAGAGAGAAAACCTAGAGGAGGAGTAAAATCATATCTAAAACTAAAATTATGCGGAATGAATGTTGTTCTGGTCTCTGCATGTTCCCTGGCTCTAATCTGCTTTTCTGGGCCAAAAATTGGGTCAAAACAGGGCCCAAAATTGCCCCCAACGAATTCTGCTGATTCTGCAGATCGCGCATGTCACGCGATCGCGTCATCCAGGCGTTCGCGTCATCCAGCGTTTTGCCTGGCCACGCGTGCGTGTCGTTTACGCCTTCGCATCACTTGTGCAGTTTCCAATCCGCGCAGTCGCGTGAGCCATGCGTCCATGTCACTGCAACTTCCTCTATGTCGCGCGGTCGCGTTAGCCATGTGTCCGCGTCACTTCTCGCTGGTCATCTCCTCAATTTCTTGTGTTCCTTCCATTTTTTGCAAGCTTCCTTTCTAATCTCCAAGTCATTCATGCCCTATAAAGCCTGAAACACTTAACACATAGATCACGGCATCAAATGCAATAAAGGAGAATTAAAATACAAAATTAAAAGTCTCTAGGAAGCAAGTTTTCAACCATGAAGTATTTTTAGGAAGGAATTATAAATGCATGCTAATCATATGAATAAGTGGGTAAAGATTTGATAAAACTGCACAATTAAGCACAATATAAACTTACTATTTTATCAATGATTAATTATTATTGTTCAAAGAGTTGTATGAAGACATGATTTTAAAAATGAGATTGATGATGGTTATAGCTTAAATTTAATATAATTTGGAGTTTTGATGATTTTTTGTTTATATGAAAAATTACATGATTTTGAATTAGTGAGTAATAGGGCCAATGATTGAGATTTAAGGAAAGGATAGTTTGGTGAAAAGATTTCTAAAAACGGATAGGAAGCTTATGAAGATTTTACTGAGCATTTGGTTATACTTTATTTGTTTTATTATCTTAGATATTTTTCCTTGTCTTGTTATCGTTATTTGTATTTTTGGAAAGAGGAATAGGAATTGTTATTTTATGATATGTGTTTTTATATTACTTGTGTAATTAATCCTGAATAAGTTATTCTTGTGAATGTAATAGTGTTGTGTGTTGATATGTATGTATGTATGTATGTATGTATGTATGTATCTTTGTATGTATGTGCATATAGATGAAAAATATTTCCAGCTTTTCGAAGAAAAGTTGATATGGTTTTCAGGTAAAGGATCCTACTTATTATTTATATATATAAAAATTGTCGTAATATCCTTGTTATCGGAGTGGCGCAACTGGAAGCGTGACATTCTGGTGGTGAGGGTGTTACAGTTAGCATCCTCCATCAGCTTACCATGCTTATTACATATGTCATATGTCTTCTAACTTCAATACTCAGTTCAAATCTTCAGAGGGGAAGCGATATCTTATAAATGCAGCTTATAGTCCCAGTAAGGCAGGATGCGATTGGTACTTGGACGCCTTGAAGAGGTTATCAAAAGATATTCTTGATTAGGCACTTTGGCTCCAGCATTGCGATGAAGGTCGTCGATTTGGTCATATCACCACGAATCTCTACGAGTATATCAATGTTATTCTAAAGGGAACGAGGAACCTTCTTGTGACTGCTATTGTGAGGGAAACTTATGAGCGGCTGCAACAATTATTTGTGTGTAAAGGTCGTAAGGCACAAATGCAACTAAAATTTGGTGAAGTATACTCACAACAATTGCTAGCAGCAATAGAGAACAGAGAGTCACTACCTAAGATGACGGTCACTCACTATGATCGTAGGGCTTCGATTTCTAGTGTGGCAAAGACGAAGCCCTTGGAGGGATAGAACCAGACTTTATATCACGTTAGGCTCAACATGCATCAGTGCGACTGTGGAGTTTTCCAAGCCCTGCACTATCTATGTCATCGTACAAGGTAAGGATGTCCTAATGCTCCAATATCGAGTCAGTGATGTAGTAGTACTTTAAAAGTATGATTATGTTGCTTCATGTCAATTTCAAAAAGTTTATGTAATTTTAACATATGGATCTAAATATTTACTCATTTGAATAAATTGTATTGTTTTCATCTTCTTGTTAAGTTAACCTTTTTCAAATATAGCATTTGGATAAATAACATAAGATACATAGCAAACATAAACAAGTACAACATAATTCATAAAGGAACAAGAGTTATAAAAAAATTTTAAGTTCGACAAAATAAATCCTAAACAAATACATCATATAAAGAACTATATATAATACCATCACATATAGACATCCTGGGGTACGATGCTCACCTCTCTCCACAGCAGGTGAAAAGTATGGATCTTGGGTCTCCACCACTCCACAAATGCAGAGAGTAAGGTATTATCGGAAATGAAATCCTTTAGCTCAATAAACAAATCATGTCCTCATGCTAAACATCAAGAAAGATACAAAAAAGGGATATCAACATCTATTTAATACAAACTATCTAAATACAATCTATCTAAATACATGCAATGGACCTACCTAACACTGTCTACCTCTATCTACTTTATTTACTTCTATCTACTTGGTTAGAATAATTCAATTTTCAAGAAAACATTGTAAACAATCAAGGTCCAAAGACAATAGCAACCAATTCAAATCCAACTATTGATTAGAGTCATTGAAAAGAATTTACAACTTGCAAGATAAAAGATAATAACATGTGAAAACATAGAATTGAGCAATCAAACCCCTCATCGGATGTGTATATACTCTAGCCGCTCAAGTGTATAGGGTTGATTTACTCAATTCCCTTCTAATCTTGCTTTCTAAGATTTATTTTTCATCTAACAATCAATAATTATTCAATGTATGTATACAAATATCATGAGGACTTTTCCAAAAGTTGTAGTAGAGCTAGGATAAAGGTAGGATTGTATATAGTTAAGTGAGCTAGAATTCAAATCTTTGATTTACTTAAACTCTCACCTAACATATAACAACCTATACAATTCAATACAAAATCTAGCTACCCAAAATTTTACTTTTCACATAGTCATGCATTCTTTTTCAATTTACACCTCATACGCATTAATATTATTGAACTTCACATTGAGGTATTACTTGTCTCCTTTTTATTTTATTTTCTTTTTCTTTCAACGGTTTTCTTCTTTTTCTCTCCATATACAAAATTGATTAATGCATTTGGTTTACACAATTAATATATGAGTTTGTACCCACTTCCCAATATTTTTAATAAAAATACAAAACACATTTTATCAACCAAAGTTCTCAAATTTTTCCACACTTAGGTATAACACACTCTCACTAGCCTAAGCTAATCAAAGATCCAAATTAGGGACATTTATTATTTTTCACTTAAGGCTAGTAATGTGCTAAGATTAAGAACAAAAGGGGACTAAAATAGGATCAAAGTTAGCTAACAATAGTAGATAAAAGGGTAAGGCTATATGGGCAAGTGAGCTACAATAAAATGAAGGCCTCAATTATATAAATACATATATACACAGAATAATAGACATAAAGAATCAAACAAAACAAAGATTGCAATCATATAAAGAAAATAACACACAAGGATAAAAATAGTGGTTAATATGATGTAACCACACATTAAGGCTCAAAACTCACAAAGTTGTGTGTTCTAGCTCTAAAACTATGTTCCCAAAATTTTTTTTTTCAAGCAAGTTCCATGAAGAATTTAACTCAAATCAATTAGGATTTCTAATTTCCTATATCAAAAGAAATTGTCTTGAAAATTTCATTATTTGACTCAACTTATTATTTATATGTAATGTGAAGGGATGAAAATCGAAATTCCTAAGTTCATTTCCTATTCTCAGTCATTCCAAAATAACATGTATATAGAAAATTGATCTAGGTTCAATTATCGCATTATCCAATCACAACTAACTAATAAAATCAAAAGATATGTATATGTACAAACCAAAACAAAAAACAAAAATAAAAAAAAATTGTAATAAACTAAAGGGTACTCAAAGTATCAAAATACTAGCAAATAACCAAAAAGCATAATAAAAATCAAAAGAGAAGTGTTTGGAAGGAAAAACTTGACGTAGGAATTAATGTCTGTGTAGGATTTTCACAAAAAGAATTCCGTTGCAACCATAGTCTAGACCAACAATTAACTGTCAATAAAAGTTTAATTGTTTGTCACAATGCAAACCAATAAAAATTGGGAGTTTTAAATCCCAGATCATCTCTTAAAGGAATTGCAGTGAAGTGTGCACATTATTGGCTATGGAAAACGGGGATTGATAACAATAAACAAGAATTTAAAAGACAAGAAAGTAAAAAAGCATGCAAGGAATTAAACTCAAAGTAATTAATCAAAGGAAAGGGAATTCAAATGGAAAAAAAAGTCTTGGTAAGGGTTGAGAGTCAAGGGTTTCTATCCTAGTCATTAACCATAAACATAGCAATTATGAAGAGTTAATCCCACTTAGTCAACCCTAACATCGAGGATAAGTCAAATAGGCATAATTGATCTCAATCCACAAATTCTAGCCAACTCCCTAATTAGTTTAGTGAAGGACTAGTGTTAATGAAAACCAAACCAACTAATAACCCTAAATCACAAATCAATATTGGACATCAATGACTTAAGGTTATCTAAATCCTTAATCCCAAGCCAAGAGTGTAAAATCTACTCTATAATTAAAAGAGGCATTTTATCAAACAACTAGAGTGCATAAACATAAAGTATCATAAATTGAAAAAATTAGTAAAATCTATAGTTACCAAATGTAAGAAATTAATAACAACAACTCAATTAAGCATAAAGAAAACATAAAATATCAAATTGTATTAAAGGAAATTGAAATTAATAAGAGAGTTCATAAACTAAAAATGGCAAAAAATGAGAAATTAACAAGTAAGAGTAGGAAAATTAAGACACTAGAATAAGAAAATATAAAGAAAACTACACTAGAACAAGATCAAAATCTAAAATTAAAGAGAAACTAAGTTATGAACCCTAAATTCTAGAGAGAAGTTTGAGCTTCTCTCTCTAGAATTAACCTAAAACATAATGTAAAACTAAAATTAACGCTAATTTTGTTCATTTCTCCTTCAATCATTGGTTCAATAGCAATATAAATGAGTTGGATTGAGCCTAAAATGGGCTCCAAATCGCGAGTCACGTGCTTCTTTAATGAAACACGTTTTTGGTATCCTGCATACACGAGATTTGGCTACGTATGTGGATAGCTTAACTCAATGTCCACTATGGACATATGCATATCATTTTGAAACCTCGGATGTTAGCTTTCTAATTCTACTAGAACTGCCTCATTCGGAGCTCTATAGCTCAAGTTATGATCACTTTAGTACGAAGAGGTCAGGATTGACAATTCTATGAATCCTTCACTTCTTCATGAATTCTCCACTTTTGCATGCTTTTCCTTCATCCTTCCAAGTTATACTTGCCTTCTAACATTTTAAATCACTTAAAAAAATACATCAAGGCATCGAATGGAATAAAGATGAATTAAATTCGGCAATTTAAAGACATAAAATCATGTTTTTCATACCTAAACACAATTAGGAGAAATTCATAAAAGCATGCATTTTCTATGAATAAATACAAGATAAGTTGATAAAATCAACTCATTTCAATACAAGGTAAACCATAAAATTATAGTTTATCACTCAACCTAGCCTCCCTGATATAAGGTAGTAGCACCTCAGGAAACTTATTACCTGTTGCGTTTAATGTTGTTTTACAATAAAATAATTGCAAACAAAAATACTTAAATTTAAGCATGACTCATTAAATAATTTAATGCATATAAATAATATTTATTTACTTAATAATATAATTTAATTAAGTTTAAGCATGATTCATTGGATTTTTTATTTAAGTTATTCAAATATAATTTTATGAAAATGTATAAGAGAATATATTATTTAAATAATTTAAATAAAAAAAATCATGATTCATTATCTAATTTAATGCTTAAGAAAATATATTAGTTAATTAAGAATAAAAAATAAAAATGTAATCATTTCATAATAAACTAACATGACAGTTAAAATCATTTCATATATAGCTAATCAAATATAATATTCTACTCTTTCAACAAGTCTCATCCAAATAAACATTAAATATCTAATTAATATTTAAGATGGTATTAACAAAGAACTAAATAAATAAAAATATATTAACTAATTAAATATTAAAAAAAATATACATACAAACTTACCTCCAAATCCAGCGCTTCGGCCACATGTCAGGTTGCATTCAGCCTGTTAATATTTTCTGATCGAACGTAACCTCCTTGTCTAGCCATGTGTGTTTCTCAAATTATCCAAAACCAAAGAAATGAATAATGAAGCCAAAGATCTCAGCTACACAAGTATTTATAGCGTTATTATATATTGTGCTTTGATATATTGTGCCCATTTTTTCCTCCGTAAACGGTATCTCAGGTACACAGTATTCGATCACTGTGTTTTGGCTGTATCTTGGGAGTACCCGAATTGTGCTACGCTTTGTTGTTTCATACCCAAGGTACAGTGTACTTGTGATGTATGTTTAAGGTGATTTGGGATACTGTACCTGGGATATGGTCAGTTGTGGATATGCATAAATACTTTTAGATTATACATTTTTATAAAAATTATATTTAAATAATTTAAATAAAAAATCCTAGCAATTTTTAGTATTTTTAGCCATCATTTGTCCAGCACAAATACTAAATTTATTTAATAAATAAATTTTACTAATTTATATGTGCAAACTTTGAAAAATATAAGTATAAATTATATTAATTCATGTGTGCAAAACTCTAGAAAACACAGGTACAAATTATATGCTTCTTGTGCGTAAAATGTCTATAAATATGGGTGTAAATTATTGTTGGCCAAATATTGGCAAAAAATAATAATATTTGCTGGTCATATAGCATTACTTTAAAAATAAAATGGCATCGACGTTTTGGTATAAAAGAATTTTTATTTAATTTTTCATGTATAAAATGGCAACGCCATTTTGTTTATTTATTATTTTTTTAATTGACAAAGGGAAAACGTCATTGACGTTTTATTAAAAAGCACATTGATGAGCGAAAAGTAGAGCTCACAGATACCGGCAAGTACACTGGATCATTCAAATAATGCCACGATGAGTGGATATCGTTTCCACGAGGATTAAGGGATTGAGCATGCAAATATCGAATTAAACTACTAATTAGATCAATAGAACCTGGAATTGTTGAGTGCCGAAATCTTGAAGACTTGCTGGAAAAGTAAAAGCGTGAAGAAACTTGAAAGCTAGGGTTTTGAATTGCCTGAGGCAGTACGTATGATCGTTGAAGGAAAGTATATATGATAGGGAAGTCAAGGGTTTTAGGATGCTTAAGTGATGTGTGAGCATTATTAGTGTCTTTTCTATATGACTTACATGGTATTCTGTTGATTTTTTAGAGAATTTTAGTGGATTATACCCCATTGGATGCTACTTTGAGTTTTTGTGAATTTTGATTGATTTCAGGTAGCGTTCGGATTAAGATTTGGTGAAAAATTCATGGAGGAGCAAAGAAGAATCCATTCGTATGCATCATACATGCGTACGCATCTCTGGCACAATAAGAGAAGTCACATGTATGCATCTGTTGCGCGTAGGCATGACTAAGCAAGCTCAACAAGGTCAATTCTTCTCTGGACAGTTGGCGCTAAATGCCACGATTCGGCATTTAGCACCAAGAGCCTTGTAAAATGTGAAAAACTTTTTAGATGTTGGGCGCTAAATGCCCACTCACCGGCGTTTAGCATCGGGGACGTTGAAGTGCTGCAATGCTCACTATATGGGTGGAGCTAAACACCCAGTCACCGGTATTTAGCGCCGAAAGCGAGGATTTGAAGGGGGACCATGCGTGTAACAAGAATCAACGGAAGGCTTTTTGATTTGATTTCAAATCAAATCTCAATTAGAAAAGATTTGTTAAGTTTTTATTTATGTTTTAAATCAATTTCAATTAGAACTATAAATAGGATAGAGATTTGCCCATGCGGGGAGTTCTCATTTCCTAATTTTCATTCTGTAATTTACAGTTTTTCTCTCCTAGGATTTTCTCCACACACTGAGCTACAAAACCTCCATTGTTAAGGTTAGAAGCTCTGTTTACTTTGATGGATTAATAATTATTTGTTCTTCTACTCTTAATTAATGCATTAATTATTGTTTAAGAATTGTTTTCATTCTTCATCCTATGGATTAGTGAGTATTGGAAAATAACTCTAATCTGAATTGAATTCTTTTGAATCTTTGAAAAGCTATATCATTAGAATTACATCTTGAAACCCTTTCTCACAACTCCTTAATTATCTGGATTTAATGTGATACGTGACATATAACTGCATCATTTTGGGGTTCTTAGGGTTTGTGTGGCTTATAAATCGGAATTTGAACTAACCCTCTAGTATAATTGATTGATCAAGGAATTGACGGTTGGTTGGATTAGAGGAGATTGAATTGCCTAGGAATAGGAATTCAATCACTTGGGGTTTGGCATAAACTTAATCTTTGCATGATCAAGGTAGTTGACATCAAATATTAATCCGGACATTTAAACATCTTCAAAGCCTTAACTCTATTTTCATATCGTTTTCTCAGCCATTCACTGTTTTCTTTTCTTAATTTACTGTCTTTTATGCTATTTGATACTCAAAACTCTCATTTCAACTTGTCTAACTAGAACAATTAATCAACCATTGCTTGCTTAGTGCATTAATCCTTGTGGGATTGACACTCTCTCACTATGAGTTTATTACTTGGTACGACACGGTGCACTTACTGGTAAGTTGTGGTTGGAAATTCTGCACTAAGTTTTTGGCACCGTTACCGGAGATTAACTGTGACTAACAACTACCAATTGATTAGTTGCCTAGATTAGACTTTTCTCTGTTTTACTTTTGTTTTTGTTTTTATTTTTCTTTAATTTTTGCTCCTTTTAGTCTTTATTTATTTTAGTTCTTTCTCTTTTATTTTCATGTACTTCACCGAGATTCTCTTCACTATGACGTTGAGAATCCCAATTTTTCTTGTTTATAGTTGTTTATGCAGAGAAACAAGAATTAAGCATCTTTTCCGTACGACCCTGAGATTGAAAGGACCCTTCGGAAGCAAAGAAAACAAGCTAGAGCTCAAGAGGCTCAAGAAATCTTTGGGGATGAGTCTGAAGAGGAAGCTGAATTCAGTATGACTGATAATCTTTGCTGTGAGGGACCGAGCTAGTCAGTGGTTTGAGATACAACCCAAGGAAAGTATAGCAACTTGGGCGTATTTGGTTAGTAAGTTCTTGACCAAATTCTTTTCGCCTTAGAGGTTGACTAAGCTGAGGACTGACATTCAGACGTTCAAACAGCTTGAAGGCAAGTCTCTTTATGAAGCTTGGGAGAGATACAAGGCTATGGTGAAAAAGTGCCTTCCAGACATATTTGCGGACTGGGTACAATCACAGATTTTCTACGATAGCATCACTTCAGCTTCTAGACTTTCTTTGGATAATTCTGCAGGAGGTTCTTTTTATACGAAGACCACTAATGAGGCCTTGGAGTTGATAGAGATGTTGGCCAATAATTAGTACTTGTATTCTTCAGAAAGAATTGTGAAGAAGGGTGTCATGGAGTTAGATGCCTTAGATGCTATTCTTGCTTAGAACAAAGCTATGTCTTAGTAAATTAATGCCATCACTCCACATTTGGGAGGTATGCAAGTTTCCTATGTTGCTACTCAAGATCCTTCTTATGACATGAGTGGTGGAATGTCTCAATTTGGAAGCTTTGGATATAAGCAACCTCCGGTTGAACAGGTTAATTACATGGGTAATTCTTCAAGGCCACCTAATAATGACCCCTTTTCCAAAACATACAATCTAGGATGGAGAAATCACCCAAATTTTGGCTGAAAAAATCAGAATCAAAGGCAACCAAATTTCAACAACAACAACTTTTTCCAAAGTAATTTCAACCATCAATGTTAACCCCCTCCATCACACAATCCACATCCGACTCCTCAGGATACCTCAGCATTGGAAGTAGCATTAGCAGAACTCTCCAAAAATACTTATAATTTCATGCAAGAAACCAGAGCCACAATCAGAAACTTGGAAGTTCAGATGGGACAATTGAGTAAAAAGTTATTGAGAGGCCTCCTAATACCTTCTCCACCGATACAGTTCCAAATTCAAGAGAGGAATATAAGGCCATCTACCTGATAAGTGAAAAATAGATGAATACTCAACCTTTTGGTGAGGAGAGGCTAGCTGAGAAAGTTATGCAGGAAGCCAAAAACCTTGAGGAGCCGTCCTCTCTCCTTCTGCACATGCCAAGGTTGAGCAACCCAAGGTAGAGACCTCAACGCCTGAGTACAAGCCACAAGGTTCGTTCCCTCAAAAGCTTCAAGGAGAGTACAAGGATGAGCAAGCCTCTAAAATTCTGGAGGTATTCAAGACACTACACATCAACATTCCATTCATAGAAGTTCTTGAACAAATGTTGACGTATGTTAACTTCATGAAGGAATTGTTTTCTAAGAAAATATCCCTAAAAGGGGACCAAACAGTGGTACTCATAAGAGTGTGTAGTGCAATCATTCAAAGGAATCTACCAAGTAAGACGCCAGATCCTAGAAGTTTCTAAATCGCATGTACGATTGGAAATAGCACCTTTGAAGGAGCATTGTGTGATTAGGGGAAAGCATCAATTTGATGCCGCTCTCTATGATGGAAAAGCTACAAATTCAAGAGGTGAAACCCACATGAATAGCTCTTCAAATGGCGGATAAATCTGTAAAGCAAGAACATGGGGTGGTTGAGAATGTTTTGGTCAAGGTGGGAAAGTTCTTCCTCCCAAACAATTTTATGATTCTTGACATGGAGGAAGATGAAAAATTTTCCATCATTCTAGGAAGACCGTTCTTAGCGACTAGGAAATCTCTCATTGATTTGGAAAAAGGTGAATTAATATTGAGAGTGCATGATGAGCACTTGGTCTTTCATGTCTTCAAACTCAAACATCACTTAAATGAAGAGGAGAAGTGCATGAAAATTGAGTCCACTGATCCAATCCTCCAAGACTCACTTGATGATCCAAAACAGAGGATATAGTCCAAGCCTTTTGTGGTGGAAAGCAATAAAATTCTCCCTGACATCAAATCTAAGTTTGGTGTTGGCATGCTACATGACGATTAGATTCTTGCTAGTAAAGAATTTTTATAAGAATATAATCGCGTTGTAAGTATAGTTTCTAAACCAACAGAGAATCCTTTCGTACAAAAATTTGGTTGTCACAAGTAACAAAACCCAATAATACTTATAACCGAAGTATTTAAACCTCGGGTCGTCTTCTCAAGGAATTGCAGGGAAGTATGATTTATTATTGGTTATGAAATTGTATATTTTTGGATTTTTTTGAATTAAGGAACAAGTAATTTAAATGGCAAGAAAAATAAATTAATAATTATAAAAATCTCTTGCAAGGTATAAGCACTGGAAATTATATCCTAGTTATCCTTATCAGGTGTGATGAGAATTGGCTTTTGCTCCCACTTAGTTAACCCTTACTAAATAAAGGAAAGTCTAGTGGACCAATCAATTTGATCCTCAAGTCCTAGTCAACTCCTGTGGAAAGACTAGCTTTAGAGCGATCTAAATCAATCAGCAATTCCCAATTTTCAATCAACTGCTGAGTCTGATAACTCAAGTGTTACCAATTACTTAACCAAAGTAAAAATGGAATAAAAATCTAAATTAAATTAAAAGTATTATAAATAGAATAAAACAATCATAAATATGAAATACCTCAAATTATATTAAATAGAATATTCAAATCTAACATGGAAGGTTCATAAGCCAATTTGAAAAGATAAATAACAATTAAAGTAATAGAATAAATAAAACTAGAAAGTAAATTAAAGGAACATTGAACCTGGAATGAAGAGAAGTAGCCTAATCATAATAGAAATCCTAAATCCTAATCCTAATCCTAAATCCTAAGAGAGAGGAGAGAGCCTCTCTCTAAAAACTACTTCTAAACCTAAAATTATGAATATGAAAGTTGTATATGTTGTTTTATATTGTGTGAATGAATGGATCGATTCCCCCACTTTATAGCCTCTAATATATGTTTTCTGGGCTGAAAATTGGGTCAAAAACAGCCGAGAAATTGCCCTCAGCGATTTCTGATACGTCCAGGTCGCTGTAAAGTCACGCGGAAGTGTCGTTCACGCGTTAGCGTGGATTGGGTTTTTGCCAGGTCACGCGCCCGCGTGATCTACGCGTTCGCATCGCCTGGCATCGGCGCAGCTATGGCAAATTATAGATTGTTACGAAGCCCCGGACGTTAGCTTTCCAACACAACTAGAACCACATCACTTGGACCTTTGTAGCTCAAGTTATGACTGTTTTAGTGCGAAGAGGTCAGGCTGGACAGCTTTAGCAGTTCCTTCAGTTTCTTGTATTCCTTCCACTTTTGCATGCTTCCTTTCCATCCTCTAAGCTATTTCTGCCCTGTAATCTCTGAAACAACTTAACACACATATCATGGTATCGAATGGTAATAAGAGAGGATTTAAACATAGCAAATTTAAGACCAAAGAAGCATGTTTTCAATCATAGCACAAAATCAGGAAGGAAATTGTAAAGTGATGCATTTTGTATGAATAATTATGCAAAGACTTGATAAAAACCACTCAATTGAGCATAAGATAAACCATAAAATCGTGGTTTATCACTGCATCAATTCCAAAGGAGGCTTCCAAGAAGAAAGTAACTAAGGGTTGGAGAAACAAGAAGATCCCCACTGAAGATTTCTCACCAGGATTGAAAGTGGTGTTGACTCATCATCCGTCATTGCCTTATACAGTGAACATAATCCTCTCTCTTGAGCATGTTGAATTGCTCCATAAAGATACAGGGAGAAGATTCTAGTAAGAGGGAAGGAATTGAAATAATATGATCAACCCCCTCCTTAACAACAACGAACTGTCAAGCTAGTGACGTTAAAGAAGTACTTGTTGGGAGGCAAACCAACACCTTTAGTATCCTTTAATTACATTTCATTATTTGCATTTTATTTATTTTATATTCATAATTCATAGTTTTCGTTGTTTTTAACTGTATTTGAGTCATGCATTCTGAGTAAAATAGGAATAGGTTCGTTTGAAACGGACTGGAAAGGCTCTGTAATGGAGGAATTAGATTCTGGTATTTCGAGGCTAAACGCCAAGATCTGGCATTTGGCATCGAGAGGCACACATCACGGGGAGTAGCTACTACCACCCTAGCATCTAGTGCGGCTCCTGGGCATGTAGCACCAACTCTAGCCATCTAGCGCCAAGGATATTAAATTGGTGGATTTCAATTCGAGACCGTTGGCGTTTGGCGCGGCCCTGGGCGTTTAGCACCAAGGTCGACGCAAAAACAAAAAAAATATTTTAGGGTTGGCGCTAGATGCCACATGATCGGCGTTTAGCGCCATGAGCACGTAAATGCATGGATTGGCTTCGGGAGGGGTGGCGCTAAACGCCACCTACCCGGCATTTAGCACCAAGTGCGCTGCACCTCACCCCTCCCTTAATTTAAATTCAAATCTGTGACCAATTCCGTAGATTTTCTCTGCACAACTCTCTTCCCTATGATATTCTCCCATTTTCCATCACTCCCTTTCCCCAAGATTTCCTCCCCTTCCCCAAAACAACCACCAACCTCCATATTCAATCCTCCTTTTTTTCCCATCCGTACCCCCCCTTTCTTTCCCTTTTCTTTTCTTTTTCCCTTTTTAATCAACCCCTTCCCCCACTATAAAAACCCCCCACCCCTAAACCATCTCAACACAACAACAACAACAATTACATCTTATTCTTCTTCTTCATTCTTCTCCATCCACACCACCGATGCGCCCTTACTCTCCCTCTTATCTCTTTTCTTCTTCTTCTTCTTTTTCCACCCCAACCGCACTTACCCCCCTTTTTCTCTATTTTCTTTTGATCAGGGATGAGCAAACTTTTAAGTTTGGTGTTGTCGCACTGCTCTTTTTCTATTTTTTCTCAATGGCACCAAAGGGAGGAGAACCTTCCTCAAGGAAGAGAAAGAAAAAGGCACCTCAAATAGAAAACTTTGACTCAAATAGGTTTTCCTCAAAGTTGCATGAGGAACACTTTTTTGAGATCACAAGCAAAAAGAAGGTGATCCCAAAAGTCAAGTTTGACCTCAAGCCAGATGAATATCTAAAGATTCGGCAATCCGCATACTGATGTAGGACAGCTGAAGGTCTAAGAATTCTACGGTAATACGTTGATCACCTACAAAGACATTGTTCGTGAGGTGAATATGAAGAACTATCAAACCTTTGTGCAGGGGAAAGTCTTGGACTTCAACCCAAGGATGGTTAGGTCGGCTCTCTGACTACCACCTCCAGGTCATGGTTTGGACACTTATAGTGAGAGGATGAGCTGAGACTGGAAATATGATCAAGTACTTGCAGACATTTGTCTTCTGGGAGCTTAGGGGAGGTTGAGTTCGGATGGGCAGCCGAACCAATTGTGACGGCATGACCTTAAGCTAATTGCTAGAGGTTGGTTGGAATTTATCCAAAGCTCTATTATTCCAACTAGCAACCGTTTTGAGTGCACTATGGATATAGTGATGAGCGGATATTTTATACGCTTTTTGGCATTATTTTTATATAGTTTTTAGTATATTTTGTTTAATTTTTATTAAGTTTTCACAAATTTTAGTGTTAAATTCACATTTTTGGATTCTACTTTAATTTTGTGTGTTTTTATGCAATTTTAGGTATTTTCTGGCTGAAATTGAGGAGTTGGAGCAAAAGTCTGATTCAGAGACAGAGAAAGCACTGCAGATGCTGTCCAGATCTAACCTCCTTGCACTCGAAAGAGCTTTGATGGAGCTAAAGAACTCCAAATAGAGCGTTCTCAATGGGTTTAGAAAGATGACTTTCAGAGCTTTTCAGCAATATATAATAGTCCATACTTTGCTTCAGAATAGAAGGCCCAAAACTGGCGTCCAACGCTAGCCTTCTGCCCTATTCCAGGCGTCCAACGCCCAAAGAAGGAGACTAGCATTCAAACGCCCAAAGAGGATCCCCTAGCCGGTGTTCAACGCACTAGAGGCCTCCTAGCATGTGAATCTCATCAAAGCTCATCCTAAACACTCACCAAGTGGGCCCCAAAAGTGGATTTTAGCACTAAAAGATTGTTTTACTCTTTTTTATGTAATCCTTAGTCATTAGCTTAGTATTTAAAGAACTTTTACAGAATCATACAGGAAGTTCAGCCTATTTTCATTTTTCACATTGTATTTTCTATTAGTATGAGTTTCTAAACCTCCTAGGTTGAGGAGAGGAGTCCTGCTGAGTTTTAGGGTCTCTGTGGTAGAGGCTAGAACCCAATGGCACATCATTCTCTGATCCAAAAGATCTGACCTTGTCTGTGGCATTTTGAGTAGGATCATTAAGGAGAATGGACTGCAGGAGCTTCACCCTCAATCAGAATGGATCCGCACTAACCCTGGGGTTCAAATCTGGAGGAGTATTGGCGGCTGCTCAAACCAGCATCAATCACATACAGCCTGCCAAGAAGAAATCATTCATAATTGAAGAAGGTCAAAGCATCTCCAAGCCTTAATCATCTCCTTATTCTTATAATCAAACCTTGTAATTCCATCTTTATTCCTTTTACGCAATTAAACATATCAACCTAGTCTAGATCTTACAAATCCAACAACTCTTCTATTCACCTGACTAAGATCTGCAAGATAACCATAGCTTGCTTCAAACCACAATCCTCATGGGATCGACCTTGACTCGCTCAGGTATTACCTGGACGACCCAGTGCAATTGTTGGTTTAGTTGTACAAAGCGTGGGGATTCGCACACCAAGTTTTTGGCACTGTTGCCGGGAATTGTTCGAGTTTGGATAACTAACGGATTATCTTGTTCCCTAGATCAGGTATTGTCTTTAATTTTGTTAGCTGCTTTTATTTTCTTCTTTTTTTTTTGAATAAAAATCCAAAACTTTTTTCAAAAAAAAGAATTTCTTTTCTTTGTTTAATCTTTGTTTTTTGTTTGAGTCTTTTGTTTTTGTTCTTGTTGAAATTTTCGAAATTTTCTTTCTAAAAATTTTCAAAAATAGTTTCTTTGTTTAAATCTTTTTTCAATCTTTAAGTTTGGTGTCTTCTTGTGTGTTTTCTTTAATTTTTCAAAAAATTTTGTTCTTGGTTTTCAAAAATTTTAAGTTTGGTGTCTTTTGCATGTTCTTGTGTTCTTTGAATTCTTTGAGTTTTGTTCTTTGTGTTCTTCTTAATCTTCAAAGTGTTCTTGTTTTTTCTTTTTGTTTTGATCTTAAAATTTTTAAGTTTGGTGTCCCTTTGTGTTTTTCTTTGAATTTTCGCACACTAGGTCCCTTTAGATCTAAAAAATTTAAGTTTGGTGTCTTTTGGTTGTTTTTCTCTTTCTTCATTAATTCAAAAATAAAAAATATCTTTTCTATCTTTATTTTAATTACATTTTCGAAAATTTCATTAAAATTTTAGATTTTAATTTTAAATTATTATCTTATTTTATCTTAGTTTCCGAATTTTAAAATCAAATATTTTTAAAAATCATATCTTTTTCAAAATCTTATCTTATCTTTTTATCTTTCTTTAAAATTAAAAAAAAATTAAAATTTAAAATTCAAAAATCTTACCTTATCTTATTTCAAATTCAATTTTTAAAATTTAAATTTCAAATTTCAAAATTTAAAAATTAAACCTTTTCAAAATTCAAATCTTTTTCAAATCTTCATCTTATCTTCCTTCAAATTCAAAATTGAAAATTTAAAATTTCAAAATTTAAAATTTAAAATTCAGATTTCAAATTTTAAATTTCAATTTTCAAAATTCAAAATTTAAAATTCAAATTTCAAATTTTAAATTTTAAATCTTTTTAATTTAAAGCTTATCTTCTCTTAACTTCCTTATCTTATCTTTCTTACCTAACTTATCTTATCTTTTCTATCTTATCTTCTTTTCAATTTTAAAATTAAATCTTTTTCAAATCTTTTTTAATTCTTATCTTATATTGTTGACTATTTCAAATATTTTCAAAATCAAATCTTTCCTAATCTTCTATCTTATCTTATTTTCAAAACTTTCTTAATTAGTTACTTATCTTCTCTCTCCGCGTTTTCAAAACGTCCTAACTAATTCCTCTCTCTTTTAATTTTCAAATTTCTTCTTCTATTTTCTCTCTCTTCTTTTTTGAAATTTATTAATTAATTTTCAATTCTTTTTAATTAATTAACTTTTATTTCCGGATTTAATTAATAAATAAAATAAAAACAAAAATATTTTAATTACAATTTACATCTTATTCCTTATTTCTTCATCTTCTCCTACCTTTCTTCATCATGAACCCAAATGGGAATGAAGAGTTCAGAAGAACTCTGGGGTCTTATACAAATCCCACTGCTGACTTCTATAGAAAAAGTATTAGCATACCCCCCATCAGAGCAAGTAGCTTTGAACTAAACCCTCAACTCATTACTCTAGTGCAGCAGAACTGGCAATACTCTGGACTTCCACAGGAAGAACCTACTGAGTTTCTAGCAGATTTCTTAAAGATTGCTGACACAGTACTGATGACAAGTCATCTTATGCTAGCTTTTCAAGCATTTTTCACTTATTTCATTAGGTTTTATGCACTTTCTTGCACAATAAGTAAGTGATTTGGAGTGGATTTTCATGGTTATGTTAAACCAATCAACCATCATTTAATTGACACAAAATCATAGGGTTTAAGCTAGAATTAGTTTATTTTATGAATGATTTAGAAACCTTGTGAATTTGGTGATACTTTGACATGTTTGTTTGGTTGCTTGTAGGTGAAGAAATGGTGAAGAAAAGAAAGAACCATGAAAGCGTGCCTTATCAAAGCGTGGCCTATGATAGTGAAGCGTAGCGCTCAACCAAGGAGCAAGGGAGCGCTCACTAAGCCAGCATAGAGTTCAAAGAGTGAACCCTAGTAAGAAGGGCCAAGTGCTCACACAAGGGTTCGACAAGGGAGCAAGGCCGAGCATAGTGCCCGAACGTCCCAACGGAGCACTCAACAATAGCACTCAAACAAGGCCAGCGCTCAACTGAAGAGAGCGCTACGTTCAAACATTTGAACGTTTTCGGGCCTCCAACAAAAGAAAAGCAAGGCGCTGCACTCATAAAGGAAGTAGCCAAGGTTCGAAGAGGGAAACCAAGGCAAGCAAGGGAGTGCTATGTTCACACACTTAACTGAGTGCTGCATCATGAGGAAATTGCTAGCAAGAAGGGGAGCAGCCAAGGTTCGAAGAGGGAACCTCACACCTAGTGTAGCGCTACGTTCTCTTTTCCTCACCGAGCGCTACACCAAGAGGCTTGGCACGAGGAAGGCACACAAGGGGATAATGAGCGCTTAGTTCACTAACCAAACAGAGCGCTCCACTGGAGCTAGCACCCTTGGTCTATTTTCAATCAAATGCCATCTTGGACCCACTTCTTCACCAATTTGGAAAAGCCCACTTCAAGTTCTTAAAACCAAAAATAGAAAGTGTATAAATAGGAGTTAATTTGATTTGTAAAGGACTTTTTAGCTCATTTTTTAGTTTTCACTTTAGCTTTCATTTTGAATTTGGGAATTGGGATTGAGATCTAGTTTTCATTTCTGTTGTTCTTGCTTTTGCAACTTCTATTTTCTGTTCTGGGTTTCTGGATTGAGATTGAAGAACTCCATTTCATCTCTGGATCTGAAAGTCATCTTTGCTCTTCTTCTGCATAATTCTGAGAATTGAGAACTTGGATCTGAATTTCCTTTACTGTTTTCATTTTCCTTTCTTCTGCACTTTCTTTTCTGTTTGATCAAGGGAGTAATTGAGATCTAGATCTGCTTTCTGATCTCATTACTCCTCTCAGATCTTCAAATTCTCTTTTATATTTCATAATTGAGCTCAATTTTCTTTCTATTTTGTTTCTTCAAGACATTTTCCATTTCTGTTTAGATCTTCTGCAACTCACTTCATCTTCTACTTCTCTGATTTATTGTACTTTGCATTTCTTGTTAAATTCTGAATCCCATATCCCAAATCCCTTTACTCTTCAAGCAATTTAAATTTCTCAGCAATTTAGATTCAGTAATTTAGATCTTTTTCACTTTAAGCTTCATCCATTTACATTTCTTGGCTCTAAGTTTCAGTCATTTACATTACTTGCAATTTAAGTTTCAGTTCTTTTACTTCTTCTGCACTTTACTATTCTGTCAATTTCCCCTTTCCCTTTTATTTTCATGCAATTTAGCTTTTGTTGATCACAATTCACTCAAATCATCAACTATTTGCTTAACCAAATTCATCACCTAACTAAAATTGCTCAATCCATCAATCCTTGTGGGATCGACTTCACTCTTGTGAGTAATTACTACTTGATGCGACCCGGTACACTTGCCGGTGAGTTTTGTGTAGAATCGTTCTTCCCTCATCAAGTTTTTGGCGCCCTTGCTGGGGATTGATATAGATCGACAATGATTATATAGGGTGATAATCTAGATTAAGAACTTTTTCTTTTCTTCTTCTTTGTTTCTAACAAGTACACTAACTGTGTTTAAGCTAACCTCTAGTAGTAGAGTGAATTGCTCTTGTTTTCTGGTTTTCTGTGTGTTTCTTATTGTTTTGGTTGTGTATGACAGAAGCAAGGAGAGAGGTCTCCACCTCTAGTGATCGTGATGAGAGGACTCTTCGAACACTGAGAAGGGAAGCCAGAGGAAAGGGGGTCATTGGTGAAGTAGCTTCTGAAGAAGAATACCAAGAAATGGAGGAGAATCCAACAAATCTACCAGTGGGAGTAGCCAACAACAATGGTCAACCCCAGAGGAGAGTCTTGGCTTCTTACACATTTACTAATCCAAGGCATTGTGGGAGTAGCATCCTTACCTCAAATGTCAATGCAAACAACTTTAATTGAAGCCCCAGCTCATCACTTTGGTACAAAATAACTGCTCCTATGGAGGAAGCCTACTAGAAGATCCAAATCAGTATTTATCTATCTTTCTAAGGATCAGTTGACAAACCCCAATTTGAGGGTTTATCTTGTGATGATTTCAGGGGTTTTATCAATGATTCCACACACTTTCTATATGAAAATACAAGATTTTGCATTCCTTTCCTAGTTTCGCCTCATGAATGAAAACATGCTTACTTCGCACTAAAAAAAAGATACATTTCTAACCTTCTCTTGATGCCATTAGATGCCGTGACTTGTGTGTTAAGTGGTTTTAGGATATAGAGTAGGAATGGACCGAAAGAGAGAAGGAAAACGGGTACAAAGGAAGGAAGCATGAGGATTAAGCTTTGGAGATTTCCACATGGGCGCGTGCGCGCACCTTGCGCGCCCGCGCGGATAAGGCAACGTGGAGCCAAAGCCAAGAGCCGGCTTGAGAAGCGGCTAAGCCAGGATCTTCATGGGCGCGCACGCGTACATCACGCCTCCACGCACATTACAAGACGTCTCAACGGCGCGTGCGCGCCGATTTGCGAATATGATTTTTTAAGAAGTCACGTGACTTAGGCATGGAGGCAGTTAAGGATCCCACTCTTGGAGAAACACCTTGGCGGGAAAAAAGCTTAAGAAGACCAAAGGAACAAGGGTTAAGGACACTTAGTTAGTTCATTTTCTAGATCTAGATATTTTAGGGAGAGAGGAGAGTTAGTTACACTTTGGGGAGAAGAAGAGGGAGATTCCAAGCTTCACTAGGGTTCATCCTCATCTAATTTCTGAATTTTCAATGACTTTTTGGTGAGATCCATTACAATTCTCACTCCACTTTGATCATGTCATAGATTTTCTTCTCTAGTTTCAAGTAGTAGATGTAATTGATCCACTCTCATAGATCTAAGATTCAACTTTGTAATTTTGGATTTCATTCCTATTTTGAGAATTTGATTTCCATTGCTACTCTTTGAGACTTGTTGTTAGATCTTTGTGTTGCAATACTTTCAATTCAACTTTTCTTCTCATTTTACTATGACTTTCCTTCTTGCTCATCACATGTTTGATAAAATGACAACACTAGCTATAGAGTAGAATTTTTACACTTGGCATAGGGTTTGGTCCTTGGAAGAAGTTGAATAGTTGTATCAATAGTTGATTTAGAATTAGGGATTGCTAGTTGGCTTGGAGTGCACTAAAGCTAGATTCACATAAGGTAAAGCTAGGACTTGTGACTCAAGTTGATTGCTTTCATTTGACTTCCCTCTATACCTAGGGGGTAACTAAATGAAGCAAGGCCTAATTGTTGTCAATATTGAATGGACTATAAGGATAGAAATTCTAATGCCAACCCTAAGCCAAGTCTTTTGATAATTGATTGTTTGTTTCTCATTACTTGCTAAAACCTTCAAAGAATTCCAACAAGGCTTACTAAATCAATAAGATGCACACTTTGGCAATTCCAAGGGAGAACGACTCGGGGGACTAGTACTCTCGGATATAGATTGTAGATTTGTTTGATGAAGGATTTTGCGTCGGTTTAGACTATACTACGATTGATCATTTGATAATTTCTATACCGGCAAAAATTCATTTGTCAAAATGGCGCCGTTGCCGGGGAATTTGCTTAGTGTGCCATGTTATTATTTTGGATTAAGTGTGTATATATGTACATAGTTGCACTTCATTTTATACTACGCAATTGACTAACTCCTCATCGTTACAATGAATCCCATTTCCCCTTCATTGCATGACGCGTTCACAACCGAATCCGAGCTTAATCCCTTTTGATCCGGAAATAGAACGAACTTTGTTTCATATTAGACAAGCTTGGAGGCGGCTAAGATTTGGAAAAGGTGAAGAGGTTTTCACCACCTCAACCACCTTACTAGAAGTGAACATTGAACCGTCACTCAAAGAAGGCATTAATCATACTCCCATCAAACTCACTAACAATTCTTCTTTTGTTTTAGGTACTAATACCATGGACGCTCCAAGGAGAGTTACCATCAAGGAAGCGGGTGCACTGGATTATGTCCTTTAACCCCTTCATGTAACTCACCCCAATTTGAATGCGAACTTTGAATTGAAGACCGCTTTGATCAACCTCCTACCCAAGTTTCATGGGCTTCCCGCACAAGACCCTATTCGACATCTCAAGGACTTCCATCGCATATGCTCAACTACTAGACGGGAAGGGTCCGATGAAGTTGCTATATGGTTGTTTGCTTTCCCTTTCTCTCTTGAGGACAAGGCCAAAGAATGGTTCTACACTCTCTCTAGTGAAGTTACCTCCGATTGGGACCTACTTAGAAGGGGGTTCTTGGATAAATTCTTACCCCCGGAAAAGATGGATAGGCTAAGGAAAGAAATGTCTTGTATTGTGCAAGGTGAGACGGAACCACTCTATGAGTATTGGGAACGGTTTCGTAAATTACTAGATGCATGCCCTAATCACATGCTCGACACTCAAGTATTGCTTGGATACATATGTCAAGGGATGCGAGAACAAGATAGAACCCTCTTGGACACTTCTAGCAATGGGTCTTTGTCCAAATATAAAACCGCGGAGGAGGCATGGCAACTCATTATTGACTTAGCCGAATCCAATCAACATATGAGGCGAAGAGTCAACCGCCCAAGGACCGTGAACGAGGTATCAACTAGTAGTGAAGCCACCGCTCTAACTCAATCCTTGAATGAGATGACATCCGTTTTGAGGCAACTCCAATTGAACCAACAACAACCACAACAACCTCAATCATATCAACAACACCCTCCACCATCTCAACAACACAACCAACAACAGTTGGTCCCTCAAAGAGTATGTGGCATTTGCTCTTGCTACTCTCACTACACGGATGAGTGCCCAAACCTTCAAGAAGACAACACTTTGGCGGCTACCCATAATTTCTATGACCGCCCTAATCAAGGGTACTACCAAGGAGGTAATCCTAACCAAGGACACCCTTATCAAGGAGGAAGCTACAACCAAGGAAGTGAACACAATAATCAAAATTGGAAAGACAATCATCAACAAGGGAATAGGGATAACAACAACAATGGAGGAGGTCAAAGATGGAATAACAACTCGCAAAATTTCTCACAAAACCGACCATACAACTTCCAAAATCAACCATACAATCAACAAAACCCACAAAGAAACTACCAAACATATCAACCACCACATCAAAGACCACCACCCAACCAATCACAAGCTCCTCAACTCACATATGCAACCACCCCCTCCAACCAAGACGAAACACTCCGGACCATTATCCAAGGCCAAAAGGAATTACAAAACACACTTGCTTCCGGCCTCACCGGCCTCACCTCTACATTACAAGCTCTTCTTGCACGCATGGACACACCATCGACCCCAACTCGTCAACCCCCAATCCAAAGTGTCATTCCCTCTCAACCTCAACCAAACCCAAAAGGGGGCATCAATGCCATCACCCTTAGATCCGGTACACAACTAAAAGAAAAGGAAGCAAAGGATCCAAGTCCTATCACAACCACCCAAGAGCAAGAGAGAATAGATATAGAAGAGGTAGTGGAAGAGGAGACACCACAAGCCATAGTTGAGGATGAAGCCCAACCAACAAGGGAGACAACCAAGGCCAAAAGAACCTTGGAAGAAGAAATCGCTCAACCAATTCCATTTCCAACACTTGCAAAGAAAGCTAAAAAGCGCATAGAACTCGACCCCAAAATGGTAGAAATGTTCAAGAAAGTTGAGGTAACCATCCCCCTCTTTGATGCCATCCATCAAGTTCCTAGATATGCCAAATTCCTCAAAGATTTATGCATAAACAAGGATAGAATTCTTGAATTGGAAACCATCCCATTGGGGAGTTCTATTTCCGCTTTAATGGGAACATTGCCGGAGAAGTGTGATGACCCGGGCCCTTGTATGGTCACTTGCACCGTCAATGGAGTTCAATTTAGAGATTGTATGTGTGACCTCGGAGCATGTGTTAGCATCATGCCGCTCTCTGTTTATCGGGTATTGAAGTTGCCCCCACTAAAAAGGTCGACGGCAAGATTTGTCCTAGCGGATAAAAGCATAATAACCGTAGCGGGTGTTGCGGAAGATGTATTGGTGAATATAAAGGGGTTGGTGTTTCCGATTGACTTTTATGTCCTTAAAATGCCGTCAAGCGAAACCGAGAGAGCATCATCTATCCTACTTGGAAGGCCATTCTTGAGGACTTCTAGATTTAAGCTTGATGCTTACTCGGGGAACTACTCATTTGAAATAGATGGGAGAATTGTAAGCTTTAGCCTAGAAGAAGCAATGAAGCATCCACCGGAGAACCACTCTCTATTTCGGTGTGACCCAATCGATAACATAGTAGCCGAAGTGCATCTTGCAAGATTAGATGAGAAGTGCATGGTCAAAGAAGCAAATGAAGAGTCAAGCGAACTAAATACCACACATCATACAAGCCATCCGGAGACTCAAACTTCAAGGAATGACAAGAAGATGGAATTGAAGCCACTACCACCTCACTTAAGGTATTCATACCTTGATGAAGCCCAAAAGCTACCCGTGATAATTGCACAAGAGTTAACTCCTCAACAAGAAGAAAAATTGCTGAATGTATTGAGGAAAAACAAAAGGGCAATTGGGTGGAGTTTGGCGGATCTAGTGGGAATAAGCCCCCAAGTATGCGAGCACCGCATATTTCTTGAAGAAGGAGCAAGACCGGTCCGACAACCTCAAAGGAGACTCAACCCAACTATTCTTGAGGTGGTGAAGAAAGAAGTCACTAAGCTACTTGAAGCGGACATCATCTATCCTATCTCGGATAGCGAATGGGTAAGCCCGGTCCAAGTAGTGCCAAAGAAGTCCGGAGTGACAACAATCAAAAACGAAAGTGGTGAACTTATAGCAACAAGAGTGCAGAATTCTTGGAGAGTATGCATAGACTACCGAAGATTGAATGCGGCCACAAGAAAAGATCACTTTCCACTACCGTTTATCGATCAAATGCTTGATCGGTTAGCCGGTAAATCATACTATTGTTTTCTTGATGGCTACTCCAGATACTTCCAAATTCATATTGCTCTAGAAGACCAAGAAAAAACCACATTTACTTGCCCCTTTGGAACGTATGCTTACAAGCGTATGCCATTTGGCCTATGCAATGCACCGGCAACGTTTCAAAGATGCATGATGAGCCTATTTGCGGACTTTCTAGAGCAATCGATGGAAATTTTCATGGATGACTTTAGTGTGTATGGTGAGTCATTTGAGCATTGCTTAGGTAACCTTGAAAAAGTCTTAGAAAGATGCACCAAAACAAACCTTGTCTTAAATTTTGAAAAATGTCATTTCATGGTCAAACAAGGTATTGTTTTGGGACACATAGTATCAAAGGAAGGCATCTCCGTAGATCCGGCAAAGATAAATGTCATATCCAGTTTACCTTACCCCTCCTCCGAGAGGGAAGTACGTTCTTTCCTTGGACATGCAAGATTCTACCGGAGATTCATCAAGGACTTTAGCAAGGTGGCCTTACCTCTCTCTCGATTACTACAAAAAGACACCGAATTTGAGATGAGCAAGGAATGTTTGGAAGCATATGACAAACTCAAGGTAGCATTAACACAAGCCCCTATTGTACGAGGACCCAATTGGATTCAACCCTTTGAAATCATGTGTGATGCTTCGAACTATGTGATAGGAGCCGCGTTAGCACAACGCGAGGGTAAGATTCCCTATGTCATAGCTTATGCTTCCAAAACATTAGACGGAGCCCAATCCAACTACACTACTACCGAAAAGGAACTCTTGGCTATTGTTTTTGCTTTGGACAAGTTCCGAGCCTATCTTCTTGGTTCCAAGGTAGTAGTGTATTCGGATCACGCGGCACTAAAGTACTTGTTGGCAAAAAAGGAATCAAAACCGAGATTAATTCGTTGGGTGCTCTTATTACAAGAATTTGACTTAGAAATCAAAGATAGGAGCGGTTCCCAAAACCTAGTGGCGGACCATTTAAGTCGCCTCGAGCACACAAAAGGCGACCCCACTCCTATCAATGATTCCTTTCCTTTAGATGCTTTGCATGCAATCTCAGAAGTGGTTCCTTGGTATGCCCCAATAGCAAACTATTTGGTTTCACGCACTTTCCCTCCCAATCTCAACAAACACAAAAAGGATAAGCTGAAAAGCGAATCCAAATACTATATTTGGGATGATCCCTATTTGTGGAGGTGTGGAGCGGACCAAATAGTGCGACGGTGCATACCTCAAACCGAATTCCAAGCGATCTTGGACGCTTGCCATGCTTCCGAAGGAGGTGGTCACTACGGGCCCCAAAGAACGGCCAGAAAAATCCTTGATTGCGGATTTTGGTGGCCAACTCTTCTCAAAGATGCTTCTCTCTATTGCAAATCTTGTCCCCAATGTATTAGGTTTGGAGATATTTCCAAGAAGGACGAAATTCCCCAACAAAATATGCTTTTTTGCGAAATCTTTGACGTATGGGGAATCGACTTCATGGGACCATTTTCAAATTCCAATGGCTTTCTCTACATCTTGCTAGCCGTCGATTATGTGTCAAAATGGGTGGAGGCAATCCCCACCCGAACGGATGACGCTAATGTTGTATATTCTTTTGTGAGGAACAATATCATTTGTCGCTTTGGCGCCCCGAGAGCAATCATAAGTGACCACGGATCCCACTTTTGCAACAAAAGAATAGACGGCCTCATGAGAAAATATGGCATCATCCACAAAGTCGCCACGGCTTACCATCCTCAGACAAACGGCCAAGCCGAAGTCTCTAACCGGGAAATCAAGCACGTGTTGGAAAGGATTGTAAAGCCGAATAGGAAAGATTGGAGCATTAAACTCTCCGATGCACTGTGGGCCTATCGAACGGCTTACAAGACACCCATTGGCATGAGCCCCTTCCGGCTTGTATATGGTAAAGCATGTCATTTACCGGTGGAGATTGAACACAAAGCTTATTGGGCCGTCAAGGAGTGTAATATGAGCTTGGGTGGGGCCGGAGTAGAGAGAAAGCTTCAATTGGCAGAACTAGAATGTTTGAGATTGGAAGCTTACGACAACTCTAGACTTTATAAGGAAAAGTTGAAAGCCATCCATGACAAGAACATTAGGAGAAGAGAATTCCAACCCGGTGACCTAGTCCTTCTCTACAATTCAAGGTTGAGATTACTACCCGGAAAGCTTAGATCAAGGTGGGATGGGCCCTACCAAGTGGAGAAAGTAGAACCTTATGGAGTCTACCACTTGCGCCACCTATCAAACCCGGACATCTTCAAGGTAAACGGACACCGTCTCAAATTGTATCATGGTGAGCAAAGAAAGAATGCCAAGGAATTTGAAGTGTTCCTCTTGAGGGATGCAACTCTTGAACAAACACCATAAGCCACTGAAAGTCCAACTTAAGGACGTTAAACAAAAGTGCTAGGTGGGAGACACCCCACCATGGTAAGATCTTCCTTTGAGACTTGTACATAGACACTTGACTTCATGTTTGTTAGCTAGATTTTAATGACAACTCCCCTTCATTTGTTGACTTCATTTGCTATAGTGCTTAAGTGGCTGTATGGAGAGGGGGGTTTGAAATGTCGAAAATGGTGTAACCACTTGCAAATTTAGAAAAACCCACCCCTCTGCGCGTGCGCGCACATGGCGCGTCCGCGCACATGAGCGAAATCCGCCAATCGACGCGCAAGCGCATGGTGCGCGTCCGCGCCGATTGCCTTGTTTCCCCCCTAGTACATTTTACAGAGAGTTAAGCCATTCTCAAGCCTACACTAAGCCACCAGCCCAGCACCTTTGCCGCGTGCGCGCACCTGGCGCGCACGCGTCCATACAAAGCGAGCACGGAATGCGCGCGCGCGCCACAGCCGCGCACGCGCCACAGCCGCGCACGCGCCCTTTCATTCTGCACTCCTCTCTGGGCCATTTCACAGAGAGTTGAGCCCCCTCCAGGTCCCTCTCATGCCTGGGGCACAACCACGTGGACGCGTATGCGCACTGTGCGCGCGCGCGCCAACACACGCTAAAGCAATCTCTGGTACTTCGTCCAGAGAGTTATGCCACCTCTGTGCCTCTCCTGTGCCCCCAGCCCAAGCGCATGGACGCGCACGCGACATGTGCACGCGCGCGCGCCCCTAGTCACCTTACTCCTTGCGCGAGCGCGCACGCGCCGGTGATCGACGCCACCTTTAAGAAGGGCACACTTACCCCTTCATTCTCATTCCACTTCTCTTCTTCTTCCACATCCTTCTCCATCTCACAAGGTATTATACTAGGCCCCCTCTTAGTCCAATAATCTCTTGTGGTTCTTATTCATTTAGTTGCACCATCTTTTAGGTAGTTTCTTTCTTCCTTTTTCTCTCTTCCTTCTTTCTCTAGTTACTTCCTTGGGATGTCTTTGCTCTCTCCTCTCTTTCAATCCAATTCTTCATGAGCATTTGGGTCTCAAACTAACTTACATGCATAGATGAATGGTGTTGCTTTATTTTCTTGCAATTAATATGCACTATAATCATTAATAATGGATTGTGGAATGTTACATTGCTCCCACTTTCACATAATCAAATACTACTTCATGGATGCACGCCAAGTGTTCGATGAAAGGCACACTTGAATTTTGGACTTATTGTGACTACCTTGCCTCTCAACCAATCACTTTTGAGTGCATCCCCACTTTCCACAAACCATTCATCCCCATTTTCTTAGCTTGCCTTCCATTTATGGCCCCTAAGGGTGTGTGCTTCTCATGCCTCTTCCTTGCATGCTTAAACTACCCTTGCACCACATGAAAATTATTTGCCTTGCTCTTCACACATTATCCTAGTTACATGTTGCAGCTGTCATGTAACGAAGATACCCATATTCTATGGCATAACTTTCATTACATAGAGCTCATGTATCTCCACTTCTTTGGGTTTGATATTTTCCCTTTCTTGCTTCCACAGGATGGTCATCAAAAAGGACAACGGGAAAGGCCCCAAGAAGTCAGCTTCCAATAAAGTGCGCCAAGAACTAACGGCCAGGCCCCTCCTGAAGAAGACCAAGGGCCCCGTTGACGTTCTAGAGAAGGACAAC